>NC_050188.1:15108710-15111210 GCF_008315115.2 Sander lucioperca
CCTGCATGTTCTGTGCTAGGCTAAGCTACCTGTGGAGCTGTCAGACAGCATTACAGCACGCACGGAGATGAGAAGGGTATGTATGGACTTATCTAACTATGGGGGTTGGGGTGAATAAGCTAAAGTCCCAATAAGTCGGCGTGTTCCTTTAAAATTTTGACCCAGAAAAACTAAAAGTTGAAGACAACACAAGGGTTAAGAAAGTCAGGACATTTTTTAGAGTGTAAGGATTTGAGGACATTTTGAACATTAAAGGTCCCATGACATGGTGCTCTTTGGATGCTTTTATATAGACCTTAGTGGTCCCCTAATACTGTATCTGAAGTCTCTTTTATATAGACCTTAGTGGTCCCCTAATACTGTATCTGAAGTCTCTTTTATATAGACCTTAGTGGTCCCCTAATACTGTATCTGAAGTCTCTTTTATATAGGTCTTAGTGGTCCCCTAATACTGTATCTGAAGTCTCTTTTATATAGACCTTAGTGGTCCCCTAATACTGTATCTGAAGTCTCTTTTATATAGGCCTTAGTGGTCCCCTAATACTGTATCTGAAGTCTCTTTTATATAGACCTTAGTGGTCCCCTAATACTGTATCTGAAGTCTCTTTTATATAGACCTTAGTGGTCCCCTAATACTGTATCTGATGTCTCTTTTATATAGGCCTTAGTGGTCCCCTAATGCTGTATCTGAAGTCTCTTTTATATAGGTCTTAGTGGTCCGCTAATACTGTATCTGAAGTCTCTTTTATATAGGTCTTAGTGGTCCCCTAATACTGTATCTGAAGTCTCTTTTATATAGGTCTTAGTGGTCCCCTAATACTGTATCTGAAGTCTCTTTATATAGGTCTTAGTGGTCCCCTAATACTGTATCTGAAGTCTCTTTTATATAGACCTTAGTGGTCCCCTAATACTGTATCTGAAGTCTCTTTTATATAGGTCTTAGTGGTCCCCTAATACTGTATCTGAAGTCTCTTTTATATAGGTCTTAGTGGTCCCCTAATACTGTATCTGAAGTATCTTTTATATAGACCTTAGTGGTCCCCTAATACTGTATCTGATGTCTCTTTTATATAGGTCTTAGTGGTCCCCTAATACTGTATCTGAAGTCTCTTTTATATAGACCTTAGTGGTCCCCTAATACTGTATCTGAAGTCTCTTTTATATAGGTCTTAGTGGTCCCCTAATACTGTATCTGAAGTCTCTTTTATATAGGTCTTAGTGGTCCCCTAATACTGTATCTGAATTCTCTTTTATATAGACCTTAGTCGTCCCCTAATACTGTATCTGAAGTCTCTTTTATATAGACCTTAGTGGTCCCCTAATACTGTATCTGATGTCTCTTTTATATAGACCTTAGTGGTCCCCTAATACTGTATCTGACCAACTGCCACTTTGCTCGTTTGCAAGCCATGATGTCTCTCTCTTTCTCATGGGTGGGCCAAATTCTCTGGGCGGGCAAAGCAGAGAAAGGGGAGGTAACCTTTCCCCTTATGACATTATAAAGGGAAGATTTCAGATCGGCCCATCTGAGCTTTCATTTTCTCAAAGTCAGAGCAGGATACCCAGGGCTTGGTTTACACCTATCACCATTTCTAGCCACTGGGGGACCATAGGCAGGCTGGGGGAACTCATATTAATGTTAAAAAAAACCTCATAAAGTGACATTTTCATGCCATGGGACCTTTATGGAACTTTTTAGAAAGTAACAGATATGTTTCTAGAAAGTGAGGACGTTATCAGAAAGTTATTTTTGGTTTAGTTCAAAGGTTTGAGGGTTTGCTCTGACCCTAGAGCTCTGTTCATCTCTGTGTTTACATTCACGTAATCTCAAAATCTTTTTACACTTCCTGAACAACCAGATCCGGCCGTAACCAGTTTGGTAACCTAGCAAACATTTCATCTGCTATTGTTGCCTTTTTCAATGGCTTTTTTTGACGTTTTCTTTTTACAGTTTGACTTTTTTTCAACATACATACTTTTGAGTTTTTTTCAAACATTTAAAAAATGAATCTTTGTACATTTAGTTCAACATTTTTGTTGGTTATTGTGCATTTTTTTGGGTGATTTTTTTGTCTGTTGCATTGTCACTTTTTTCACAGTTTGTCACTTATTCAATGTTTTGGCTTTTTTGATGCTCTTCATTGTTTTTTGCGTGTTTTTGTAACATATCAACTTTCGTCACTCGTTGGGACTGTCGAGCATTTTGCCTTCACTGCCGGCCCTGTGAACATCACAGCAGAACAGTTTGCACCAGGGATGCACCAAATCCAGGATTTGGCTTTGGATTCGGCTGAATATTGGGCTTTTTGACCGGGTTGGGTTTCCACCGAACCGAACCCTACGCTTGCACTACGCGCGCTACGCTGGTCGACATAATGACGGTGCCGTTGATTACGGGAAGGTGTTTACGTAAGTGGAACTTTCAATGCAGTAGGCTGTGAGAAAGTGAAAATGGAACTCGTGAGCAGAAAAAGTGTAGTTTGGCAGCACTTTCAGTCAA
>NC_050188.1:15121210-15126210 GCF_008315115.2 Sander lucioperca
TGGAAATAAAAAATAATTTTATTAAGACCACCAATGATGTGTGCGTAATAAAGCATTAAGCGCTGTGCATCAGAGTGCCGCTCCGCCGCCTGCACGCAGCACGCCGCCTGTAAGAGGGTGAGAAACGACGCCTTCAAACCAGATCGAAATTAGGCTGCAAGTCATTCTTTAATTTTTTTAGCGCAGCTTTTATATTAATGGAATTTCAATTGTCGCAGCAGAGCTGTGAACACCTTTCATATTATTGCAAGTCATATGTCTTTGCGATATTCAAAAAAACGGGTTGTGCGTATTTGCCGCATCAAGCCATCTCTTCACTCAAAAAGCGAATTACAAAAACTCAACTTTGGACATTGTTATACTTTTTCTCGTTTTATTCATAAACTTCTCTACGTTTGTGACCCTTAAGACCTTGGTATAACTAATTTCAAAACAATTGTGCTCAACCATACACACAGCACACAGTACACATAAACACACGTACACACACACATATGCACACATTACACAACATATACACATATAAACATGATACACATGCACACACATACACACATACTGTATGCCCACCATACACCACATGCACACACACATACACACATGCACACATATACACATAAACACACACATATACACACATGCACACACACACACACACACACATATGCACACATACACACATACTGTATGCCCACACATACACACATGCACACCAATGCACACACACATACACACATGCAAACACATAACACACACACACGTATACACAAAGATACACACATGCACATACACACACATGCACACACAAACACACACGTATACACATGTGCACACACATACACACACATGCACACACATATGCACACATACAACATACTGTATACACACACATACCACACATGCACAGACATACACAAACATACACACACATGCACACACATACACACATGCACACATATACACACACGGTCTACACACATGCACACATATACACACACAATACACACACATATACACACATGCACACAAATAACTACACACGTCGACACACATGCACACACATGCACACACATACACACACATACACAGGACCAAAACAATTTGTCCACATTCTTCTACAAGGTTTGTAGAGTAGACAATCATCAACTTTTACACATTGCTCTATGACAGGTTGGCATCACTATACTGAAAGCTGTATTAGTATATGCAAATTCCCTTTAAAGGTGACTTCAAAAGATAAAATTGGGAAAAAGCCCTCAGACGGCCAGAGGAGAAGTTTGAGTTTTCTGAAACGGAGCTGCACAGAATTTAGCGAAAGACTATGATGTTGTTAATCTGAAAAACATCCAAAAATATGAATGGGGGGAAACTTAAACATTAAAAACCGAGCTTAATTGGGCAACATAATATTGTAGAAGCGAGTGTTGCTGCGGGGGGGAAATGGGGGGCTTTAGACTGAACAGAACTCAGTGCCCAAATTAGAGCACATTCATTACTGGAGAGGACACACAAACACACACACACACACACACCACAACACATACACACACACACGCACACACACACACACACACACACACACATACACAGACACATACACACGCGCACACACACATGCATGCACGCACGCACACAGAGATACACACACACACGCACACACACATGTATGCTTGCACGCATGCACACACACACACACACACACACACATACATGCACACATGCACACACACCCACACCACACACAACACACACACACACACACACACACACACAGTGCCTAATCAGACACACACGCACACACACACACACACACACACAACACACGCACACGCACACACACACGTGCACACACACGCAACACACACACACACGCCACACACACACACACACGCGCGCACAACACACACACACACACACACACACACATACACACACACACACACAAACACACACACACGCGCACACACACACATACACACACACACACACACGCGCGCAACACACACACACACACACACACACACACACACGCGCACACACACCACACAGTGCCTAATCAGACTCATTTTGATGAGTAGGGTGAATGTTGCCAGCCGATGTGATGTGGAGACGCAGCTGCAGAGCTTTGTCTCCGTCACACTGTCTCTCCACGGTCTCATCATCTGGGAGCGGAGAGGAGTGAGATGAGACTCAAAGTGGACCTTGAGCGCGTGTGAGGCTGACACGAGGAACGGCTCTGTCTTACGGCGATGTGGATAGTGTCATTCAAAGGATAACCAGGAGAAGGAGAAGGCTACCTTCCCCGTCTTCCGCCCAACCGTGTGGCTTTATGAATTGGTTTAATAAGGATTGCAGACGAGAGAGCCAGCGGCGAGTGCATGTTAAAACATTTTACAACAGCGTCGTGACGACGGCATGTGTTAGATTCCCATACAAATGTACGCCTACTAAAGACGTCTGAATACCAAACAGGTTCTCACACTCATCTCGTTAAAATACGGACGCTTGGTCAGGTGCCTTGTCGTTCTTATTGACGCTAAAAGTCTTCTTTAGCGCTATAAGTAACACGCTTGGTCGGGACTATTGCCGTCCCTTTAGCGATTAAGTAAACACGCTTGGTCGGGACTATGCCGTCCTTTAGCGCTTATAAGTAAACACGCTTGGTCGGGACTATTGCCGTCCTTTAGCGCTATAAGTAAACGTGCTTGGTCGGGACTATTGCCGTCCCTTTAGCGCTATAAGTAAACGCGCTTGGTCGGGGCCTATTGCCGTCCCTTTTGACGCAGTTATGTTAAGGAAAAGGTCGTGGGTGGGCGTACGGTTCTGTGACACGCGGGAGGAAAATAAAAAGCGACTATAGCAAGCGTGACAAGCGGGATGCGAACCCCGCTCTCCTGGGTGAAAGTCCTGTGTTTGACCCATCCACCCCCCCAACCAACCTCCTTACATACTACTCTCCAAATCCTCTCTAACTGCTGTTCTCCCCGGTGCGTTACACAAACACGCTGAAAGACGCCTTTTTCGTCACATCAGACGCTGACAGCCACTGTCCAAACATCTTATTTTACGAGTTCGGAATGAGAACGGGTTGGAACTACGTACGTCATCAGTGTGACTTTCCTAACTTTACTGATAACTAGAGTACAGTACATATATTCTCATCGTTATCATTACTCACTGACGTCCAGTGATCACCGGTTAATGAGACAGCGTTTGCAGCACCTTGCAGCAGTTCCAGTGTGGCTGCTTTCTCCGTGTCATACAGGCTGTGTATCCGTGAAAACTACTGTCCCCCTCGACGGTGTAACGAGACAGGTCAGAACACGCCAACGTAGTACGTCGTTTAAGACCCGAGTCCTCTACGATGCTGACAGGTCTGCAGTTAGTTGCCACCCGTTTCGCAAGAGCTGTAGTAATTTGTTTAGATTTGGTTTCATCCACAGGTCGGCAAGTAGCACTCTCCAAAATACTGCTCTGCCTGAGTGGGTAGCATCACGTTAACTGAACTATATGGTGACAGTCTCCTTCGGTAGGTTATCCGTGGCGCTATCCACTCGCCATACCTGTCTACGCTCTAGAGTTCTGTACCGCCGCCGTCAAAACACAACGTCTCGGATAGCTCAGACACGACATGGACTCCACTCAGAAACCTAAGACCTTTAACTCCTCAGGGATAACTGCCACTTAACCTCTCTCTCTCTCTCTCTCTCTCTCTCTCTCTCTCTCTCTCTCTCTCTATCTCGCTCTCTCTCACTCTCCCTCTCTCCCTCTCTCTCTCTCTGTGTGTCCCTCTCTCTCTCTCTCTCTCTCTCCCCCTCTCTCTCTCTCTCTCTCTCTCTCTCTCACCCGCCCGTCTCTCTCTCTCTCTCTCTCTCTCTCTCTGTCCCTCTCTCTCTCTCCCTTTCTCTCTCTCTCTCTCTCTCTCTCTCTCCCTCTCCCACTCTCCCTCTCTCTCTCTCTCTCTCTCTCTCTCTCTCTCTCTCTCTCTCTCTGTGTCCCTCTCTCTCTCTGTCTCCCTTTCTCTCTCTCTCTCTCTCTCTCTCTCTGTCCCTCTCTCTCTCCCTCTCCCTCTCCCACTCTCCCTCTCTCTCTCTCTCTCTCTCTCTCTCTCTCGCTCTCTCTCACTCTCCCTCTCTCCCTCTCTCTTTCCCCCTCCCCTCTCTCTCTCCCTCTCTCCCCCCCCCTCTCTCTCTCTCTCTCTCTGTGTGTCCCTCTCTCTCTCTGTGTCCCTCTCTCTCTCTCTCTCTCTCTCTCTCTCTCTCTCTCTCTGTGTCCCTCTCTCTCTCTCTCTCTCTCTCTCTCTCTCTCTCTCTCTCTCTCTCTCTCTGTGTCCCTCTCCGTGTCCCTCTCTCTCTCTCTCTCTCTCAGAGCCTGCCTTGCCTCCCGTGACCCATACTGCATCTGGCTGCGGACTGGGAGTTGTGCCAACATGGCGCCAGGTTTCAAGTACGTGTCACTTCCTTTTTGTCCCCTCCCTGTCACCTTCTCTCTCTTTCTCTCTCCCTCTCTTCGCCCTCCGCCGGCATCAATCCGACAGCTAATAAAGCTCTGACAGCTCTGCTCGTATATCTGCCGCGGCGAGCGGCGGCTCGTATATCGGAGAGATGTAAATCCACGACGCCTTCCACGCTCGCAGCCAGAGGGGGAAGGATGGATGGGAAACCTAATGGGAACAAATGTTAAAATGGAAGTCGGTGTAAATCTCCCCTTCTAAAAGGACTGTGAGTGCAGATATCGGCTGGGCTTTTGTGTCAGTAATTCTCACCCTAAATCTCTTCCTATTCAGCTTCGACAGTAGTTTTTTCACATTTTCTGACAGTATCATACACTAATGGGTCGCTTTGTTGGGTACAGTTTCTACCTCTGTTATGGGACTTAGAAACTTTGTGGAACTTACTTAGGAAAAAGCTAGAAATGGGTTAAAAAAAAAAAAAGTGCTAAAAAGGCAACTAAAAGATGGACAGAGCAACAGAAATGATGAAAAATGCAACAATAACTTT
>NC_050188.1:15133710-15156210 GCF_008315115.2 Sander lucioperca
AGTCCTTGAAACTTTTCTCTTAAAGACTTGAGACTTTCTTTTGGACTTGGTGCCAAAACATGACCATGAAATTGTTGACTTGAAAGACTGAGATTACTTTAACTGTACGTCCACACCGCCGCCAACTTGAGCTGCAAAGAAGCTCTGGCCGCCCGGTCAAGGACGCTGGTCAGAAAGTCCGGGGAAGCTGTTTGAGGCTTTGGCCGCTCTGACGTAGCAGCATTCTATGTTCATCATGGAAAAAGATCAAGCAGCCACTGCACGGCCAATACACTGACACTAGAAACCTTTTATAAATGACATATATAATGACAGAATGTGTATTGGTTGTTGGTCGCAGCGGTGTCTGTTAGCAGTTAGCTCGCTCGTTAGCCGCTGAACCGCAGCAGCGTGCAGGCAGAGCGAGCAGCCGCCAGCTGTTGATGGCGTGCAGGACTTCACCGTGAGCGGACTGTTTAGAGACCATGTGACCGGCAGGTAACGTTAACTGGTCCCTATACGCAAATATCATAAATGATAGGGAACCCAGCAACGGCCATGATGAGCTTCTCCTCCTTTTTCTCTGAACTAATGTTTTGGTAGGAACCAAAGTTTACATCGTATGTTTCTCTGGAATCAGCCAGCGTGAAGGACGTCTATATTCTGATTGGTTGCCGCTGAACCGCGTCATAGCTCATTACCATAAAGTTGACCTACTTTCAACTTTCTGATTGGCGCTCTGGTCGCTCAAAACGCCCAAAACGCAACGCCGACAGATTTTCCGCTCCTTGCAGCTGAGAGAAGCAGCTTCCATTGAAAATGAATGACTTCCTGTATCTTTAGAAGATCAAGTCGGCGGCGGTGTGGACGTACGGTAAGGGTAACTACCGTTTTTTTCAACCCTATTTTCCTGTTTTTGTGTCTAAGTGACTGATGGGACAACAATCTTTGACATTGGTTCAGTATTAACGTTTCCCCCCTCTCATTCCCCCTGCTCTAGTGTTCCCCCGTTCATTCCCCCTGCTCTGGCATTCCCCCTGCTCTGGCATTTCCCCCACTCATTCCCCCTGCTCTGGCATTTCCCCCACTCATTCCCCCTGCTCTGGTGTTCCCCCTCTCATTCCCCCTGCTCTGGCATTTCCCCCCTCTCATTCCCCCTGCTCTGGTGTTTCCACCCTTCATTCCCCCTGCTCTGGCGTTTCCCCCCTCTCATTCCCCCTGTTCTGGCATTTCCCCCTCTCATTCCCCCTGCTCTGGCATTCCCCCACTCATTCCCCCTGCTCTGGCGTTTCCCCTCTCATTCCCCCTGCTCTGGCATTTCCCCCCTCTCATTCCCCCTGCTCTGGCATTTCCCCCCTTCATTCCCCCTGCTCTGGCGTTTCCCCCCTCTCATTCCCCCTGCTCTGACGTTTCCCCCTCTCATTCCCCCTGCTCTGGCTTCATTCCCCTTGTCTGGCGTTTCCTCCCTCTCATTCCCCCTGCTCTAAAATTTTAAAACATTACAATAAAAACTGGCTTTTTGGCTCAAACACGAGAAAAAAAAGCATCAGCGCTAGAAGATGTATTCAAATCCTTTACTGCAGTAAAAGTACTGCATTGAAAAATGTTACTTAAGTAAAAGTCTGTAAGTATCTTCAGGAAAATGTAGTTAAAGTATTAAAAGTAAAGAAGAATCCTCACATTTTAAAATTCGGCCTGCAGAAATCAAAAGTCCTGGCGGGCGCCTGGACCGTGCAGAGGACGCAGACTCGCGGGGATGTTTTGGGAAATTTTGAGGTTTTGATTTTAACAGAAGCAGATCAGATGCAGGACGGGAAGCCGCCGTGATGTGATCTTCACTGACGCTAATACATCCTAATCACCCAACTTTGCCAAACTTTTCCTTCACATGGCTGCAGAGCGAGCGGGACAAGCACTCGCTGCTCTCCCGTCAGCCTCTGGGTCACGGAATAAACGGCCGTGTTTTCAGACACGTTATAACACATTATGATGTTTATTAAAGGCAACAATGTCTGCCGATAACCCTGAGACTTTCAGCAGGTCTGTGTGGTAGATTTAAGCTGTGGTCCCTCATTCAGTCACTCACTATTCCCTACAGTAGGGCTCTATTTTAATGATCTAATGGCACGGTGCGAAGCGCCTGGCGCATGTGCGTTTAGGGCGTGTCCAAATCCACTTTTGCTAGTTTGACGGCAGAAAAAAGGCTCCGTGCGCCGGGCGCATGGTTCAAAAGGGTTGTACTTAGTGTCTTCATTAATCAGAGGTGTGTTTTGGGCGTAACATGCAATCAACCAATCAGAGATCATCTCCCATTCCCTTTAAAAGCCAGGCGCGTTTGGACCTTGGAGCATTGCTATTATGATGGAGGATTTGCACCGTAATATTTTAATTTGTAATCTTCTGCATGTGTGTGTGCAGCTGTGCGTCCCTGTGTGTGTAACAAGCATAGTGTGCGCGGTGTGCACGAGCCTAGGAGCATTTTACTAATTTGCTGTTAAAATAACAATGAAATGCTGCGTTATTGACTTTAGACCAGGTTCAACCTGATCTCACAGAATTCCGTGAAATGAACACGGCCCCTTAAGTTAAGGAAAGGTCGTGGGTGGGCGGGACAACAACGGGTTGGGTTTATGAAAAAAAGAATGGGACGGTTGGACATGCGGGACATGATCCCCGGTCTCCTGGGTGAAAGTCCTGTGATGTTTGACCCATCCACCACCCCAACCAACCTCCTTACGCGGATTTTCAGGCTTTCATACTACTCGCTACGTAGTCGCTCCTAATGCTACGTCATCTTCTCATTGACTTTACTTTGGTATTGTTTTCGGTGCCACCACCACGTAATTTCACAGAATTCTGTGAGACAAGGTAGCCAGGTTTGTGTTGGTCAATGGCGTGATCACTTCATGTTGCCTTAAGATAGCAATATGCCCAGAATGCACCTGACCACACCTCCCTGTAAGACCAGCACGCCCATGGGTGCACAGACGGGCGCAGGTGCATTTGCTATTTAAACAGCGCGGGTGCTGGATGGGAAATTGATGACTGCGTTGGTCTTAAACTAGCAAAGACACCTGTGTTGGGCTTTGCGCTGCACCCGGTGCAAGATAGGGCACATAGTGTTTAATAAATAGTGAACGATAGGGAACGACCAAAGATCCTCTATACTCTGATAGCACATTTCAAGCTGCACCAATGAAACTGTACACACTTCCTGTCTCCTAAAATGGGCATGGCCTCGTTTCAAAGTGTAGTGAACGTCGTGTGGATGAATGAAAAAGTTCTATTTGTATAATTTATTAATAACATGAGATATTCACACAGCTGAACGACATATTTAACATCACGGAGATTAGTTTTTTTAGGGCGTTCACCAACGTTAGCTGACGTTAGCGTCTCTGTGTTGCCAGATCTCGCAAGATTTTACTCCTGAGACGCTAGCTTGTGTGAAGATGATGTAGTATTAAGAGAGACAACTGTAGAGAGTAGTATGTAGAGAGAGAGCAGTAGAGAGTAGTATGTAGAGAGACAGCAGTAGAGAGTAGTATGTAGAGAGACAACAGTAGAGAGTAGTATGTAGAGAGACAACAGTAGAGAGTAGTATGTAGAGAGACAACAGTAGAGAGTAGTATGTAGAGAGACAACAGTAGAGAGTAGTATGTAGAGAGACAACAGTAGAGAGTAGTATGTAGAGAGACAACAGTAGAGAGTAGTATGTAGAGAGACAGCAGTAGAGAGTAGTATGTAGAGAGACAGCAGTAGAGAGTAGTATGTTGAGAGACAGCAGTAGAGAGTAGTATGTAGAGAGACAACAGTAGAGAGTAGTATGTTGAGAGACAGCAGTAGAGAGTAGTATGTAGAGAGACAACAGTAGAGAACTACAATATGAGCAGGTGAAGACTAAGAAAGTAATTTTGTCCCTTTTTGTATCCTATAACAAGAAGTCTGAATAAATGTCCCTTCTCTCTCTAACTCGATTGCTGAGGAGGAACATGTTTACGCCGATACAGACAGAAATGTGATAAACTGAGATGGAAACACTTTGTGCCGAATAAAAACCGGGGACGTGGGCTGAGCCTGATCCCACTGATGAATGTGTCTGTCTCCGAGCAACGCCGTCTTGAAAAACAAAGTACCTTTTACTGTTGAAATATCCGTCCGCCTCCACAAACATCACGGCGACTCCCAACTTCTCTCTCGCCAACGGTGGTTTATGACTTTGAGTCGGTTCCCTGGAGCCTCGCCAAATATTTCGCCTTTTGTGTCTGTGTTTCTGGGAAGAATGAATCATGAAAGAAATCTGGCCGACTTTGATTTGGCTCGTGGGTGTTTGTTTTTTTCCCGAGGAAGGCAATGTTTTGTCCATCTGTCCAACTCTGAGCAAGACTTCTCCAAAACTTCAGGCAAGATTTACATGAAATTAACAGTGGATAATCATGTTTTAATACCTCAACCATAAGATACACTGTTATGTTGATATGCTCCAAAACGGGGTCAGCCCTATGTTCCCACAGCCCTGTGTTCCCATAGCCCTGTGTTCCCACAGCCCTATGTTCCCACAGCCCAATGTTCCCACAGCCCAATGTTCCCACAGCCCAATGTTCCCACAGCCCAGTCCCACAGCCCTATGTTCCCCAGCCCAATGGTCCCCAGCCCAATGTTCCCACAGCTCTAGTCCCCAGCCCTGTTCCCACAGCCCATGTTCCCCAGCCCATGTTCCCACAGCCCTGTGTTCCCACAGCCCTATGTTCCCACAGCCCAATGTTCCCACAGCCCAATGTTCCCACAGCCCAATGTTCCCACAGCCCTATGTTCCCACAGCCCAATGTTCCCACAGCCCTATGTTCCCACAGCTCTATGTTCCCACAGCCCTATGGTCCCACATTTCTAGTTTTTTTCTTAAAATTAGGCCCTATGTTCCCACAGCCCAATGGTCCCACAGCCCTATGTTCCCACATTTCTAGGACATTTTCAAAATTAGCTCTTGTGTTCCTACATTTCCCTTCAATTTAAGCCCTATCCTCCCACAATCTTTTTTAGGGTTAGGGGTTAGGGGGATAAAATCTGATACACATTTATAAAAAAGGAAATGTGGGAACATAGGGCTGTGGGAACATTTAGAAGTGGGAACATTGGGCTGTGGGAACATAGGGCTGTGGGAACATTGGCCTTGGGAACATTGGCTACGGGAACATTTAGAAGTGGGAACATTGGGCTACGGGAACATAGGGCTGTGGGAACATTGGCTATGGGAACATTTAGGAGTGGGAACATCGGGCTGTGGGAACAGAGCTGTGGGAACATAGGGCTGTCGGAACATAGGGCTGTGGGAACATTGAGCTGTGGGAACATTGGGCTGTGGGAACATAGGGCTGTTGGAGCATAGGGCTGTGGGAACATAGGGCTGTGGGAACATAGAGCTGTGGGAACATAGGGCTGTTGGAGCATAGGGCTGTGGGAACATAGGGCTGTGGGAACATAGAGCTGTGGAAACATTGGGCTGTGGGAACATAGAGCTGTGGGAACATAGGGCTGTGGGAGCATAGGGCTGTTGGAACATAGGGCTGTGGGACCATTGGGCTGTTGGAGCATAGAGCTGTGGGAACATTGGGCTGTGGGAACATAGGGCTGTGGGAACATTGGGCTGTGGGAACATAGGGCTGTGGGAACATTGGGCTGTGGGAACATAGGGCTGTGGAAACAGAGCTGTGGGAACATAGGGCTGTGGGAACATTGAGCTGTGGGAACATTGGGCTGTGGGAACATAGGGCTGTGGGAACATTGGGCTGTGGGAACATAGGGCTGTGGGAACATAGGGCTGTAGGAACATAGGCACGCTCCCCTCCAAATCGACCCATTTCAGTGTTTCAACAAATGTACGTATGTTTTCTGGTTTGGGTTGTTGACATTTTACCTAATTTTTGAGTTAGAAAATAGGGGAAATTATTAATTATTTTGACTAATAGTTAAGATCAGAGGGTGTTGAGTGAATCACAGACTGGTTTATGTCAAAGTTAAGTCAGGATACTGTTCTAAAACCATTTCCCCTGTTCTTTCTGACCACGGTGGTAAATCTGTAGAAAGAAAAGTTAACCCTCTCTTTGATTTCATGTTGTTTATGGAGAAGAAGAGACAGGAAATGAATCGGGGGGGGAAATGCAACGCTACAAAGCCACGGCCGAGCGGACCAATCACAGTTGTTACTGTCTGCATCGCTGCGACTTGCAGGTGCACGTCAGACTATGGCGTACCTACGCACTAGAGCTACACAATATATGCTTTCAGTATTCTGCTAAAATACAACAAACTGCTTCTTGGATTTAAAACAAATGAAAGGAAATCATTTCCAACTTTCTTATATTGAACATTGAATTGAATATAAAAGGCAGCACTAAAAAAAAGAACTGATCTTTTTTTTTTTAACTAACACATGAAATCAGTTTTTCGGTTTCTTTTGTGGGACCCTATCTTGCACCCGGCGCAGCTCAAAGCCCGACGCAAGTGTCTTTGCTAGTTTAAGACCGACGCAGTTGTCAATTTCCCGTCCAGCGCCCACGTCGTTTAAATAGCAAATGCACCTGGCCCCATCTGTGCGCCCATGGGCGTGCTGGTCTTACAGGGAGGTGTGTTCAGGTGCATTCTGGGCGTGCTGGTCTTACAGGGAGGTGTGTTCAGGTGCATTCTGGGCGTGCCGGTCTTACAGGGAGGTGTGTTCAGGTGCATTCTGGGCGTGCCGGTCTTACAGGGTGATGTGTTCAGGTGCATTCTGGGCGTGCCGGTCTTACAGGGAGGTGTGTTCAGGTGCATTCTTGGCGTATTGCTATCTTAAGGCAGCGGGAAGTGATGGCACCGTTGACCAACAAAAACCTGGTCTAAAGTCAATAACGCAGCATTTCATCCCTGATTGGTTGATTGCATGTTACGCCCCAAAACACACTTATGAATTAATGAAGACACTAAGTACAACCCTTTTGAACAATGCGCCCGGCGCACGGACCCTTTTTTCCGCCGTTAAACTAGCAAAAGTGGATTCGTACACACCCTAAACGCACCTGCACCAGGCGCTTCACGCCGTGCGCTCAGATCGTTAAAATAGGGCCTATGATGTGTTCATTGCGCCACAGTCCAACAGTCTGCAGCTAAAGACACAGAGGAGATGTAGCAGAACTGTGAATGAAAACGGTATTTCTGTTCTGTGTAGTCTCTTTAGACTGACGACGAAGGATTCTGTTGTTGCACTGATGGCAGGAAATGCACATTATCCCTCGTTTTGTCTTCCCGTAGACCTTGAACTTGTTGTCCTACCGGGTCAAAACTGCAAATGAACTTGTTTTGGCTCTTTTTCCAATGTTTTTTGACGCTTTTTATAACATTTTTGTCACTTTTTTCGACGCTTTCTTTAAATACATGGTCAATTAACATAATTTAAATGACAATACCTTTTTCGTTTTGTTTAAAAAAACAGAAATTGTGGATTATTTTGACTGATAGTTAAGATCAGAGGAGGTTGAGCAGATCACAGTTAATTTCAAATGCTACAAAATTGAAAAAATAACCAACCACCCACAATTCAATGAAAGTAATCATTAATTTTACCTGCCAACAATGTTACATGGCTTCCATACAACGTACATCCACTCATTCATGTTATTTTGGGGCAATTTGGTTCAAAGAAACCCCATAATTCTGATATAAAAATGGGTAAAAGGAACAAAGGCTTGTTTCTCTCTGCCAAGTTTAGAGAATTTGCAGTGTTTTCGGATATTTAAAAGATATGCCGAGAGGTTTTAGTATTCTATGACTTCTGTTTCCTGAGAATGGGTCTCTGACACAGCCGTTATACTGCCGGTCGTTTTGTACAGCGTGGCAGTAAAAACCTGATTTGTTGCCCCTTTTAAACTGACGTGAAGGTCGGATGGCGACAGAGGCAGAGACAGTAAACAGCAGCAGAGAGACGGAGACCCCGCTAGGAAAGTAAATGGCTTCATTTACCGGAGCCGCAGCGAGATATACAGCGAGATATACAGCGAGATACACACTCTTAGTGTGTCTCACGGTCGCCTCTTGTCACTGTCTGTCTTCTGATTGGACGAAGGAAATGTTGCCTTCCTCTATCACTAATTGGATGACCGAAGAAGGATGAATCTGTCGGCTGTCTCTTCAGCTTTTAAAGGACATGTTTCCGGATCTCCAGCCTTGAATGTTTTCTCCAAAGGCCTCTGAATCTTTTAGGGTTTTAAATTTACTTTAACTTTGTGTCGTTTCCAGAGCTTAATTTGAGCCGGAACATGTTCCGGCACCTCCGACGTTGGATCCGGCACCTCCTGTGTCACTATGAAAAATGAATCGCCTCAATGAAAAAAATAAACTAGCCTACTGTTTACATGTGTAGTGTTCAATGTTGTCATCTGTCTTGTTACCGGCAATTTCCACTGGATGCGGAACGTCTCCGGAACGTCGACGGAGTCATTAGGTTTCCATTAAAGTCAGTGTGTGTATTTCCACTGACTGCAGAACGTCTGCGTCCCGACTCCGTCCCAGCTCCGGCGGTCCCAGCCCTCCGGAGCAGATACCAGAGCTTCTATTTTTGACGGACGACGGAGAGCTCCGCAGCAATTCAGCACACGACAGATAGTGCGGGACAGGAAGTCGAGCACAGAAACAAAATAAAACATCCGGTTACTTTTCAAAATAAAATCCAGCGTGCTCACGGCGGATCATATTTCCCTGCACTACACCTTTCCCCTCTACTCCTCTGGATGGAAACAAACGGTTGTTGGTTTTGTGGTTCTGTTTATAGAAACTACATCCTGTTATATCGCGCGAACATACGTGAACTCGCGAGATCTCGTGGTCGTTAACACCGTCTGGCTCCACCCCCAAATTTTAACACCGTCTGGCTCCGCCCCCAAATATCAACACTGTCTGGCTCCGCCCCCAAATATTAACACCGTCTGGCTCCGCCCCCAAATATTAACACCGTCTGGCTCCGCCCCCAAATATCAACACTGTCTGGCTCCGCCCCCAAATATTAACACCGTCTGGCTCCACCCCCAAATATCAACACCGTCTGGCTCCGCCCCCAAATATTAACACCGTCTGGCTCCGCCCCCAAATATTAACACAGTCTGGCTCCGCCCCCAAATATCAACACCGTCTGGCTCCGCCCCCAAATATTAACACCGTCTGGCTCCACCCCCAAATATCAACACTGTCTGGCTCCGCCCCCAAATATTAACACCGTCTGGCTCCGCCCCCAAATATTAACACTGTCTGGCACATCATCGATTAATTCCTCGGGGCAACTGTAACCCACGGCAACCGACATGAGATGATGCGATGTGTCTGGATGTTTTGTTCTTTCATTTGTTTAAATTATTCTCTTCCTTCCTCTCTCTTCTCTCGTCCTCCCTCTCTCTTCTCTCTTCCTTCCTCTCTCTTCTCTCTTCCTCCTTCTCTCTGTCTCTCTTCCTTCCTCTCTTCCTCCTTCTCTCTTCTCTCTTCCTCCCTCTCTGTGTCTCTCTTCCTACCTCTCTCTGTCTTTCTTCCTCCCTTTCTTCTCTCTTCCTCCCTCTCTTCCTACCTCTCTCTGTCTCTCTTCCTCCCTCTCTCTCTCTCTTCCTTCCTCTCTTCCTCCCTCGATCTTCTCTTTTCCTTCCTCTCTTCCTACCTCTCTCTGTCTCTCTTCCTTCCTCTCTTCCTCCCTCGCTCTTCTCTTTTCCTTCCTCTCTTCCTCCCTCTCTCTGTCTCTCTTCCTTCCTCTCTTCCTCCTTCTCTCTTCTCTTCCTCCCTCTCTGTGTCTCTCTTCCTACCTCTCTTGTCTTTCTTCCTCCCTTTCTTCTCTCTTCCTCCCTCTCTTCCTACCTCTCTCTGTCTCTCTTCCTCCCTCTCTCTCTCTTCTTCCTCTCTTCCTCCCTCGATCTTCTCTTTTCCTTCCTCTTCCTACCTCTCTCTCTCTCTTCCTTCCTCTCTTCCTCCCTCGCTCTTCTCTTTTCCTTCCTCTCTTCCTACCTCTCTCTGTCTCTCTTCCTTCCTCTCTTCCTCCCTCGCTCTTCTCTTTTCCTTCCTCTCTTCCTACCTCTCTCTGTCTCTCTTCCTTCTTCTCTTCCTTCCTCTCTTCTCTCTTCCTCTCTCTCTCTGTCTCTCTTCCTTACTCTCTTCCTCCCTCTCTGTCTCTCTTCCTCCCTCTCTCTGTCTCTCTTCCTCCCTCTCTTCCTACCTCTCTCTGTCTCTCTTCCTCCCTCTCTCTGTCTCTCTTCCTTCCTCTCTTCCTCCCTCGCTCTTCTCTTTTCCTTCCTCTCTTCCTCCCTCTCTCTGTCTCTCTTCCTTCCTCTCTTCCTCCCTCGCTCTTCTCTTTTCCTTCCTCTCTTCCTACCTCTCTGTCTCTCTTCCTTCTTCTCTTCCTTCCTCTCTTCCTCTCTCTCTCTCTGTCTCTCTTCCTTACTCTCTTCCTCCCTCTCTGTGTCTCTCTTCCTCCCTCTCTTCCTCCCTCTCTCTGTCTCTCTTGCTCCCTCCATCTGTCTCTCCACAGGGCCGGGTTTGAACAGGACATCGAGGGCGACCACTCGCTTCACCCCGACAGCTGCCGCGGTGAGATAAACTCACCGTTTTACAGCCATAAAGCGCCGATAACAGTTATAATGTGAGGTGTAAACAGTGTAAACGCCAGTGGATTGTAAGACTGCAGCAAAGATACAGGCAATAAACTGCACAATAACTGAGATGGGGAGAACTTTTAGGGAGATAAATGTATTTTTTGCTGTAGAATCAGAATCAACAAAGGATGCATTGCCAAGTAAGTAGCACTTGTTGGTGCACACGTAAACATATTAAACATTAATATGAAATAAACAATGAATACAGAAACAAATAACACATAACTATTTAACATTAAGACAAGAAGAGGCTGTTGGGATGCAAAAGTTCTGGATGTGTATATATATATATATATATATATATATATAACTTTATTTACAGACTCAAGGTCCAGATATAAAAGTACACATAACATATTACAATAGGGGTACACACAAACATAAAAACATACAGACATACTGACTACCACATATTACATAAAGGGAACATACAAAACACACATACAGACATACATACAGGCATACATACAGACATACAGGCATACATACTGAACATACATACATACATACATACTGTGCATACATACATACATACATACATACTGTACATACATACAGACATACATACATACATACAGACATACAGGCATACATACATACATACATACATACATACTGTGCATACATACATACATACATACTGAACATACATGTATGTATCTATGTTCAGTATGTATACTGTACATACATACATACTGTACATACATACATACATACATACTGTACATACATACATACATACATACTGTACATACATACATACAGACAGACATAGAAATAGCTATGCACAATAATTAAAACAGATACAGATGCGTATTCCAGTGTTTCCAGAGTTTGGAAGTATATCTGGTATCACTAAGTGCAGGGTTGGTTAAGGCAGTTAAAATTGTATTCTTTGACTCCGTTAATCGGCACCTGAATCTGTACATAAAATTCCTCAGCACAGCGTGGAAGGTGGGAACATTACTCGTCACAAACAAATGGCTAGCACTGGTCCATCTCGGACACTTCAACAAAATTCTAAGTGCATCATTGTATGCCACCTTTATCTTATTTATCTTTGCTTTACTATAGCTGCACCATAGGTGAGCAGTATAAAGTTGTGTACAGTATGCTCTGAAAAGAGATGTTTCTTCAGTACACATATGAAATTTGCGTGTCAGCATATTTGCTTGTCCACATAATTTACAGCACAGGCGCTGTATGTCATCATCGTCACAAAAATCATCCCTGATAATGTGGCCACAGGTATTTTGCTTTAGTGACTACGTTTAGCTCTTGCCCTGTCAAGTAAAAAGAGGGAAAGCATAGCTTCTTGTCCTCCTTAGTTCTGGCAATCATTACAACACTCTTTTTTGCATTGAATTTGATGTCACACTGTAGTCCATAGTTTAAGCAGACTCTAAGCAGTTGCTGTAGGCAAGCACTATAAGGAGACATAACAATTAAATCATCTGCATACATCAGATGATTAATACCTCTATCGCCCACCATACAGCCAGTCTTACACACTTCTAATGTGCAGAGGAAAGGTATGTTAGTCCAGGATGTAGGATTAGGGTTCGATGCCAATGGGGGTCTGAATGTGACCGTGGTCGTGTTGTTTGTTGTGTGCAGCTGATGTGTTGGCGACCACACGGAACCAGGAGTCCGCTGCCGCCGCTGACTCCGCCTACGGTAGGAAACTCTTCTTATGACTGGTTCAGCAGCAGAGAGTCACGGAAAAGTAGTCTCGGCACGTCTAATTCAGGCCCATAGACGGGGGCCTAATTGCCAAAGGTCCATAGTTATGTCTGTTTTTTTCTTTTGTTAACTAGTTTTTTGTTGTTATAATGAACAAGTATCTTTTAAAATGCCCTCATAGCAAAATGTTTGAGGTGTGTGTATTTGTCTGTGTGTGCTTGTGTGTGTGCGTGCATGTTCGTGTGCGTTCGTGCGTGTCTGTAATTGTGTGTGTGTGCATGCGTGCGTGTGTGTGTGTGTGTGTGTGTGTGTGTGTGTGTGTGTGTGTCCATGCTTGTGTGCGTGTGTGTTTGGACTAAAAAAGGTACATGATCTTGGTAATTAATTTGACAACACTGTAGTAAATTAAAACCAAAAACATTGACAAAAACGTTTGCAAAAGCGGAAAAAAAAGTGTGAAAAACATTACAAAAAAATTAGGATGTTACAACTATTATGTTTTCCCAAACAGGGTTCAAAATTGACACAAGTGGCTGGTAGATTTGCTTCACTCACCAGTCAAAAAAACCAACGGTAATCTATTGAGTGGCTGACACAATTTGAACATTCAGCAGCCATTTGGCTGGTGGACGAAAAAGTTAATTTTGAACCCTGTTCCTAATTGATTTTAGGTTTGGGCTAATTGCGTTCCAGACACAATTTTTTAGCCCGTAAGTTACGACTTCAAGTCACGACTCACGAGCTGGCTAGCTAAACATTGTGTCGTTGGCAGGGTTCAGGTTAGGCTACCTAACTATGACGTTAGCTAGCGGCTACCTAATGTTGGTGTTAGCTAGCGCTAGCTAATACTAGCGATTTCTAGTCGGCGACATATTTTGGGCTTCATTTAATTAACATAACCTGTAGTAGTACACAATCGTATGTGTATTGTTATGATTACAATGCGCGGAATTACTTTACGTTGCCTATTTATGTCTATTTATTTCTATTTCTCACAGTTAATCACCGGCGTCTGTACAGCATCAACAGGGGTCGCCATTGTTGTTTATGTGTGTGTGACGTCAAAAACTGTAACTGGGAGTACAACGATCTTGTACAAGTTCACGAGTAGTAAGTTATGGGTTTGACTGCCGTTCCAGGGCACTTTCACGAGCAGAAGGTCGTGAAAACACGAGTTATGGGTCGCCTGGAACGCAGCATGAGCCCTGAATGTTTACAACGTCTGGCTCTGCCCCCTGCACAAAACAGGGTCACCTCACTGTGAAAAGTACGGGGAATTAAGTGGATTATCCCTCTTGTTGTCCTCGGGTCAAATTTGACCCATTTACAAAAACCTTTTATACCAGAACTATGACAAAAGAGCGTTTAAAAAAAGTGACAAATGTTTGAAAAAGCTACAAAAACGCACAAAAAAAATCAACAAAAACATAATTTTTTTTAAACGCTGCAAAAAGTGACAAAAAAACTATCAAATACATCACCAAAGGTTAAAAAAATTTGTTACAAAATGTGAAGAAAAAAAACATTGGAAAGTGCAACAAAAAACGTACCAAAAATGCCATAAAAGTGACAAAAAAATTGGGGAAAAAGGTGACAAAATAATTGGAATAAAATCGACAAAAACGTCGAGAAACGTGTAGAAAAAGAACAACAAAATGTTGAAATTTTGACCCAGAAAAACACAAAGTTGCACGGTCGACAGGAAGACAACGCAAAGGTTAAGGGAAAGTAAATGAGATAAACTAGTTGGTTTTTATCACCACATACCAAGAAACACTTTACGCAACCCGGCGTAAAGTGAAAAAGTGACATCTCTTATCCGGCGTCTCTGAGCCTCTTCAAAGTCGATCAGCGGCTCAGTTTGACCTTGTCATGTTTGGGTTGTTTTGCATCAGCGGACATGTTGCAGGTTTGTATTTGATCTGATCCTGTCAGAGCGCTGCAGCTTCTGAACTAAACACTGACGTCCATGGGAATCTGTTTTTTGAAAGAGCAGCCGAGTCTTTGGAGCTTAGAGAGCTTTTCTCTTTGTATTCTCCCGCTGAAGTTAATTACACTCACCTGGCATCTAAATGTGGTCCTGTTGGACGACTAGAATGATAAGTACCTTTTAAAAAAACAAGACAGGATCTCTGAGAGCCAGAGAGCAGAGAGATGAGCTCACTGAAGTCTTGGTGACCGTGTAAAAATATCCTCTCACTACATTCAGCGTGGAAGTTACAATCAAATGTCAAATGTCAAAGTTACAATCAAATGTCAATCTAAACAGTTGACATAATTAGCTAAAAGTACTGTCTAAACAGTTAACATAGTTAGCTAAAAGTACTGTCTAAACAGTTGAAATAGTTAGCTAAAATTACTGACTAAACAGTTGAAATAGTTAGCTAAAAGTACTGTCTAAACAGTTGACATACGTAAAAGAACTATCTAAACAGTTGACATAGCTAAAAGTACTGACTAAACAGTTGACACAGTTAGCTAAAAGTACTGACCAAACAGTTGAAATAGTTAGCTAAAAGTAGTCTAAACAGTTGAAATAGTTAGCTAAAAGTACTGTCTAAACAGTTGACGTAGTTAGCTAAAAGTACTGTCTAAACAGTTGACGTAGTTAGCTAAAAGTACTGTGTAAACAGTTAACATATTTAGCTAAAAGTACTGTCTAAACAGTTGACATAGTTAGCTAAAAGTACTGTGTAAACAGTTGACATAGTTAGCTAAAAGTACTGTGTAAACAGTTGACATAGTTAGCTAAAAGTACTGTCTAAACACTTGACATAGCTAAAAGTACTGTCTAAACAGTTAACATAGTTAGCTAAAAGTACTGACTAAACAGTTGTAATAGTTAGCTAAAAAATATTACCTTTGGTCTCGCGTTGTCGTTTTCCCCCTGGCAATCGTCACGGTGTCACTGAGTGTAAGAGGGCGAAAGGCCGAGGTATGTCCCTCTTTGGCTAATGTATTTTAAAGATGGAGGCGCAACATGGCGGCCGTCATTCGAGCGACTCGCTCGTATGTATTCTGAATGATTCTGAATGTCAGATTCTACGCTTACGAGAATACTTTGATTAGTTGGTGGAAGTAATTACACATGAATGAGCACATATTTGTGAAAGAACAAAGGTTTTTTTGCTAAGAATCAACTAAAAAAAATACACAATGTAGGTTTAATTTAAAACACGTGTGCACGAAGATCGCTTTTGTCTCAAAACTCTGCTTAAAAACCAAAGTGTAGCGATGTAAAATGTAGCCTTACAGAACCGTGAGAGGACAGAAATATGAATAATGTTTCCACACAGGCTGAGTTTAGGTGTGTTTGTGTGTAGCTGCTGTGCAATAGCTTCACCTCAACCTCTAATTTGCCTTTTTAATCACTCAACAGCAGCGGGATGTGAGAGTGAAAGAAAGAGCCTGCAGTCACAGGTTATAAAACAATGATTCCCTCTCCATAAATATGAGTTTGCAGGCGGAAAACGGCTTGCTGTGCAGCGATTAGCCCTGACTGACTGACATGATTACAGGCGCAGCAGCAGCGATTCATTGACATGCTTCCACGGATTCATCTCTTAAATGCGCACTAATTGTGTCGTGATTAACCGTGCCGTTTAAGTTTCAGATTTTATTGACGCCTGCGGAGATTACACACGGAGTTAATGGCTCCATAACACAATGAAAAGCCCGCACACACACTTGGCAGCATGCTTATTCGTCACGCTTTCGTTGTGAAATTCCGGTTTAATTATGCAGAGATTAACAGGGGCGGAGCGGTGGGGGGGGGCTTCTTCTGGGTCTCCAGCCCCGAATGTTTGAGGGCTTTTTAAAATAACTTCAACTTTGTGTCATTTCGCCTCAGTCTCTCTGACGGGACCGGCAAATCAACTCAGCAACCCTACCTATGTTATGGGAATTATGCTGCGTTCCAGATAGGGGTGCAAGATATATCGACTCAATATCGTCATCGCAATATATCGAAAGCGTCGCGATAAGTATGCAATATTTAGTTTGTTTTGTGGACTGCTGCGTCCAGGGTTCAAAATTAGCACTATTTACCAGCCAAATGCCGGTAAAATATGCAATTGGCTGGTAGATTTGCTTCACTCACCAGCCAAAAACCAGTGGTAATCTTTTGAGTGGCTGGTAAAATTTGAACATTCACTAGCCATTTGGCTGGTGGACGAAAAAGTTAATTTTGAACCCTGGCTGCGTCCCATCCCTTGGCTGTGTGGCTTAGTTGTGTTTGATTTAGAGCTTGAAACGCTGTAATGATCATGTTTGATTGGCCAGTTACCGTGCCACTTGCACATGTTAGTGCACGTCAGCGCGTGGGTCCACTACGTGACAAACCCGATGGAGCGTACCATGTGTGTGCATATTTCGACAGAGTGACAGTGTTAGTGAAGAAATAGATAGAGACAACAAAATGGAACGAATCAGAGAAGAGAAAGAAAAGTCCTGTTCTCTTTATTTATATATTTCATACTGTCCAACCAGTAAAACATGTCCTGTTCTGTAGTCATGGTCCTTATTTATATATATTTTATACTGTCCAACCAGTAGAACATGTCCTGTTCTGTAGACATGGTCCTTATTTATATATTCATGTTGGACCAGTCCAATATGACCGTCAGGTGAAATAAACCTTGTGTTGTAAGAAAACTTGTTTTATTTGTTATGAATCTATTTTGATGCGTTTCCCCGTAACTTTAGTAATTTTACATGTTTAAAAATATCGAAATTTATATCAATATTGCAATATCACATTTTGTCAATATCCTGCAACCCTAGTAGAGCTGTAATCGGGCCTTAAAAGTTCGGCCCGACAAGGCCCGAGCCCGACCAGCACATTTTGATTGACAGATTTTTAAAAGCCCGAACCTGTTTACAGAGAGCCCGTTTAGAGCGCATGTCGGAAAATAGCTCTTCACACCGCGAGCGGGCACACGCACCACTCGGCGGAAAAGGGAGAGAAAGAAAAAAAGAGACTGCGCCGCACGCACACAGCTGTTTTCCGTCAAGAATGAGTAATTTATACATTTTTTAACATAATTTATTCATGACTAACGGAGGCTATCGGCCAGTTGGAAGTTGGAACAAAGAAATAAAATAAGTCCTCCAGAAGCCAGCCTCTGTTTCACCTCCTCAGCATACATTTACACGCCAATCGAAACGCTTCACCTGACCGCTCGTTTATTGCGCAACCAGGAGCGCAAGCCCGAGCCCGGCCCGAGCCCGTGTACCATGATAGAAATTAAGACCGAACCCGACCGAACCCGTCGGGTCCCGTCGGGTCCCGTCGGGTTCGGGCAAAGATCTTCAGCTCTAAACCCTAGTTCCAAACACAATTTTTAGCCCGTAAGTTACGACTTCAAGTCACGACTCACGACTTGGTAGCATTCCAGGCAAAGTAATGACAAACCCTTCTAGCTAGCGGCTAGCTAACGTTGATGTTAGCTAGCCGCTAGCTGATACTAGCGATTTCTAGTCTGCAACATATTTTGGGCTTATTTAATAAACATAACCTGTAGTAGTACACAATCCTATGTGTGTTGTTTTGATTACAGTGTGCAGAATTACTTTACGTTGCCTATTTATGTCTATTTATTTCTATTTCTTGCCGCTAATCACCGGCGTCTGTACAGCATCAACAGTGGTCGCCATTGTTGTTTATGTGTGTGTGACGTCAAAAACTGTAACTGGGAGTACAACGATCTGGTAGAAACAGGAACATCAGACAGTTTCTACCGACGTTATGGGACTTATAGAAATAGAAACAGATACAGGTACAAAACAGGGTGGAAAAAAGAGAAATATCACAAAAATAAGCTTCAAAAACGCTTGAAAAAGCGCAGAAGAAAAGTGACAATAAGGTCAACAAATTCAAAAGGAAAATTCAAAACCCTCGGAAAAACAGCCCTGGCGATTAAGCCCGGACTCGGACTCGGATGGTGCTGTTCTACAGACGGACTGACAGCAGGCACTTCTTCCATAATGGCATCTGAGGCATTAGCGTCGTGCTGTCAGGCAGCCGGGCATGAAGGACTCCAACACAATGAGTGACGGATGTTTTAGCCAGCGTGCGCCCAAAATATATCTGCTGCGCGCCGCTCGAGTGGCTCCCGTTACTGTAATGACATCGTTTGGCGGGGAACTGTTTCCGTAATAGCGCTTTTGCTGCAAATTGGTTATTTAATGCAGTGCGAGGGAGGCCCCCGCAGGGCTCAGTTTAGGCTCTGAATGGACATAAATTGGCCATTATGCTGCAGCGTGCCATTACAGGGTCGTTTTATATGAGATGGGAGTTGACATTGTGCAGAATAAGTTGTGCACGATGCAAATTATGATGGTTTCTTGGATGACATGGTCGCTGTCTATCAGCGACCTTTTCATTACTGTGGTGCTGGTGATCCAGGAAATGAAGTCTTTTCTGCTGCTGAGCGTAATGATGAGCAATTAAAATGGGTTTCATGTCCTTAAAGTTGAGAATGACGGGCTGAACTCAGTGTTTGTCCTAACTTACTGCCAGACCAAAGCAATCGTTTTAGCAGAACACTTCGTGTCCATTGCTGCACTGCTATAACACCCTCCGTCTATCCCATAGACATATATAAAATGGACCAACAGATCCCATTGCTCTGGATCTGAATTTTCCGGTGATGGCTGAGCGTTACTGAGCAGCCTCCAACTGAGCTTGAAGACGTAAATGTGACGTGAGCAACCTGTCTGAAAGTTGGAAGTCTTCTGGTAGCTGTGCCAAGAGAAATCTCAATCATTCCCAATCTAGCAGAGACGGAGAGCGTAGGTATATGTAAGGAGATAACATAGACACAGGCTAATTATTGATCACTAAAATGATAGTTAACATTAGTAATTACACTTAAACAGCTAATGGAAGTCCAAACTGCCTGAGAGCTTCTCCTGACTATACGGTAATTCCTCTACAATGCGACAGAAAGTGAGCTGTCAAAGTGACGCAAAATGAATGGCAGTCAATGGGATGCTAACGGAAGGTGATGGCTTGGTAGCATCAAAATGGCGCCGTAGGAGCTACGCGTTCCTGGGAGAGGCTTACCCCCCTGATTTGTCCAGCAGACCTTGGCCCCGCCTGCTGCAGATTTTCATATTTTTGCACATCTCGCACAAACCTCGCCTCCTGTGACGGCAGCCCACCTGTCGCTCAAAGCGAACGCCCTTAATTATGCGGAACTTGAAGCCAGAATTTAAAGGTCCCATGGCGTGAAAATTTCACTTTATGAGTTTTTTTTAACATTGATATTAGTTCCCCCCAGCCATTTTGGGTCGTCTTTCCACTTTTCCAACCATCACAACTCTAGTTTTGATTGAAATAAACACATAGATTACTGATTTACATTTGAAAATATGTTGTCTCTAAACACGCTAAAAGTATTGCTTTTTTAAATGGAGTCTGGTGGGTTTAGCGCTAGCGACTTCAGAGCTGTTTCTGGTTAAACAGAAAGGTCTCAAAGAGGTTTTAAAGGTCTGTGTCTGAATGGATCCTTCCCATAATGTTGTCAGACACTTAGACCAGTGTTTCTCAAATGGGGGTACGTGTACCCCTAGGGGTACTTTGGAGGACTGCAGGGGGTACGTGAGATATTTAGCAAAATGTTTAATAGTTAAAAGGCTGTTGTCCAGAACATTGTTCCTCTTTATGTAGACTTTTTTTTTTCCTACCAAAAATGTGACATTTGTGTCGCCTTCTTTGGACCTATTCTTTCCTTCCTTCCTTCTACTGTCCTTCTACTTTTTACAAGTTTCTCGCTTTTTTCGAAATTATGTCACCGTTTTTGAAGTTTTTGATACTATTTCTGACCTATTCTTGCCTTACTTCCGTCCTTCTACTTCCTTCTTTTTCCATGGTTTTGAATTTTTTACAGTTGTCTCCTTTCTTCATCAGTATTTGAATGTTTTCCAGGTCGAAGGCTGTTGTTTAGTAAATCTATCGCTGACATTGCTGTATTGTTCCTCTTAATAGAGACTTTTTTTTCTACCAAAACTGATTAGCGCTGGTCAGGGGGTACTTGGCTTAAAGAAACAATTCAAAAGGGTTACATTATTGAAAAAAGTTTGAGAACCACTGACTTAGAGTATACTCTGAATCTGTCAGCGGCAAAAACGTTGTATAAAGGCCTTAGGATAAAAAAGTCATGTTTCTTGTTCTGAACAAAAAGATCATCAGCATCAAAGATTCACTGTGATTGTTTACCAGCAGTTGTGTGTTTTTACTGTAACTGACAGTGTTACATTTGAACGTTTTTGGCAGAAATGAACATCAGCGTCAAGTGTCGAAAAGTCTTCTCATGCATGAATGTCAGAGTCGGAGTGATTCAGTCGTTAACCTTCATCCCTCCGTCGGACACTGAGCAGCCGTTTGGGGGGATTTCTGTCACCCGGAGGGAAACGATGGCGTGACTCGCATCACGTTCAAGACAGCGGCGCCTTCTGTCTTTAGTGACACGAGAGTGAGACAGCTGACATTTACAGGACCCTTAACGGCCCACACGCCGTCTAATTGAAGTGTTAGACTCAAGAGAAAAACAGGCAGCGTGACATTTAAATTAAATTAAAAGAAGGCACGATTTCCCATCAGACCCATTCAGCACGGACGTCTCTCGGAGATGAAACTCATTTCCGTTTTCTCGTGTATTTCAAGCAAGCTATCGGCCGTTTGTTCATCCCCTCTAACACGATCCGCGGGAGCGTTTTCATAAAGAAGCGGTGGCAGGAAGCACAACCTTTTATCTAAACCAGACAGCGTACCGGTCACGGTTTTGAACACGTCTTTAAAGTCCCAGTGTGTAACGTGTTTAGTTGTTCATTATCAAAATCTGTGTTGCCCTTTCACAATTTTGTCCTTTTTTTCATGAATATTTACCACCACCATCAATTCCAAGTATTCCTATTAGCTTCAAATTCAACCTGTTCTCATTCCGAACTCGTAAAATAAGGACGTTTAAAGGGACGGCAATAGTCCCGACCAAGCGCGTTTACTTATAGCGCTAAAGGGACGGCGATAGTCCCGACCAAGCGCGTTTACTTATAGCGCTAAAGGGACGGCGATAGTCCCGACCAAGCGCGTTTACTTATAGCGCTAAAGGGACGGCGATAGTCCCGACCAAGCGCGTTTACTTATAGCGCTAACGGGACGGCAATAGTCCCGACCAAGCGCGTTTACTTATAGCGCTAAAGGGACAGCAATAGTCCCGACCAAGCGCGTTTACTTAAAACGGAGACTTTTAGCGTCAATAAGAACGACAAAGGCACCTGACCAAGCGTCCAGATTTTATGAGATGAGTGTGAGAACGTGTTGTGAAATTTTACATTTGCGTTTGCATGAACTCCATATTCATGCTTCATCTTGAAATACGTTAGCTGGTAAGGGACATACAGGACATATTGCTCCGCCTTTCACGTTTTTTTGTCACATTTTTGTCACATGATAAACTCAGAGGTGCTGCTAATGCTGCTAATGGGTATCGTAGCTTCCCGGCCCCGGCAAGTTTGAAGGTGGAAACACGTATTCAACATCTAAATTTCAGAAACAGGAGTCTTCTTCTTCTTCGCCCAGAAAAAGAAAAAGGACATTGAAAAGAGCAAGAGACCGGCTTTTTGAAGCGTGAAGGCTACCGTAGCTGTAATACGTATTTTGAACTGCGTGGCGAGAGTTGATTGCGATGTATGATCTCAACGCTAGATGGGAGAAATTCCCACACATTTAGACCTTTGGCGTTGTGAAACGGTCGCAGTTCAGTTCCGTTTAGGCACAAAATCTAGTTAGTTAGGTTTATAATCAGACCCGACTTAACTTCCGGTTACGCACAACATCCCATAACGCCGTTAAGTTAAAAACAAACTCGGGAGACGAACCCCGGTGTCCTGGGTGAAAGTCGTGTTTGTCTGGCTCCAAAACTACAAGATAGCAGCGCTCGTATCAGACACAGACACACACACACACACACACACACACACACACAAACGTACACACACACACACACACACCTTCCATCTCTTTTGTAGAGTGGGAAGTTGTTATGCCGAGCAGCTGCACACACACTCTCACACAAAAAGACACACCTTCTGCTTTTTCTACGCACACATATACACTACACACACACACACGCACACACACACACACACACACACACACATACACAGACACACACACACA
>NC_050188.1:15158710-15168710 GCF_008315115.2 Sander lucioperca
CTATAAATACCAGAACAGAGAGTGATTACAGGGAGTTACCAGTTTATTATGTTATCATGTATAAGATCCACTCATAGTTTATATAGGTTGCACAAGTAGGGCCCTATCTCGCACCCAACTGCGAGCAAGTCTCTTTGCTAGTTTAAGACCGAGGCAGTTGTCAATTTCCCGTCCAGCGCCCACGCCGTTTAAAAAGCAAATGCACCTGGCCCCATCTGTGCGCCCATGGGTGTGCTGGTCTTACAGGGAGGTGTGTTCAGGTACATTCTGGGCGTGCTGGTCTTACAGGGAGGTGTGTTCAGGTGCATTTTGGGCGTATTGCTATCTTGAGGCAGCGGGAAGTGATGGCACCATTGACACACTATGCTTGTTACACACACTGGGACGCACAGCAGCACACACACATGCAGAAGATTACAAATAAAAATATTACGGTGCAAATCCTCCATCATAACAGCAATGCTCCAAGGTCCAAACACGCCTGGCTTTTAAAGGGAATGGGAGATGATCTCTGATTGGTTGATTGCATGTTACGCCCCAAAACACACCTCTGATTAATGAAGACACTAAGTACAACCCTTTTGAACGATGCGCTCGGCGCACGGACCATTTTTTCCGCCCTCAAACTAGCAAAAGTGGATTTGGACACGCCCTAAACTCACCTGCACCAGGCACGCTTCACACCGTGCGCTATGATCGTTAAAATAGGGCCCGTAGCATTAAGAGCGACAACGGTAGCGAGTAGTATGAAAGCCTGATAATCCAACCCAACCGTCCTGTTGTTCTTTTCCTAAACTCAACCCGTTGTCCCGCCCACCCACGACCTTTTTCTTAACTTAAGGGGCCGTGTCCATTTCACGGAATTCTGTGAGATCAGGTTGGACAGAGAGAGAACGCTGCTCCTGCAAAGGTTGGTCTTTATTTACTGTAAAGGCGCTGACACACCGAGCCGATAATCAGCCGTTGGACAGTCTGGAGAGGTCGGTGACTCGAGTCTGTTCAGTGTGTTCCGTGCCGTCGTCCGTCCGAGGGGCCGTCGGCCTTCATTTTGGCCGATTTGACATGTATAATCAGCGGGGCGCGCACTACCGGCAGTCAGACTCAAATGACCCATCTGATTGGTGGAGAGCTAACCCGGAAACGGGATGAGCGTGACTAGAGTCTCTCAAAATCTGACGAAAATCTTTTAATCTGACCTTTGTTGATCTGAAATGAAGACAGATTCAGCAACTGCACGGCCTATTTCTCTCTTCAAATGTTTTCAGAAACACGTTTCGGTGAACTATTTTAGTCCAATATGAGATCGTATTCTGAACGAGCCGCCATGACAGTCTGGCTGTGAATTTCCTGGAGAAACCAGACCCACGTGACGCTTTCGTCCAATCAGCTGCCGGTTTTCATTTTTGGGCGACATTACAGATTAGTGCTGCCTGCTGTTATGTGTGTTCTGAGGGACTTTTTGACCAATTTGGGGAGACTGATCAGTCACACTGGCTTTTCTGCCGACGTTTGGCCGTCGGCTCTGTGCATCTGGGCCTTTACAATCATTAAAAGGCAAAAGCAGCATGTGTGTACAGTTAATCTGGGAGAAAAGGCTTACCGTGTTATTAATTTTGACTATATTTTGTCTGGTGAGTTTACACTAATGCCTTTAGAGCGGCGCTATCTGCAGCCTCCCAGAAAACAACAACGGTTACTCCAAATCATTCATTCCCTGTCTAAAAAAGGTGCCAATTCTTTGCACTTTATTGATTTCGAGTCCCTTTTTCATTGTATTTTTTTGTCCTTATTCAGTTCTTATTTCAGTTATTTTTATTCTTCCACATTTTAGGATCGTTTGCCATTTTCATTGCTCTCCCTCGGCCACTGACAACTGGCACTATGTGTAAATCACTCAGTGGACTGTGGAAACGTTTGATTTAAGATGTGTGTGTGTGTGTGTGTGTGTGTGTGTGTGTGTGGAGCATAGCTAGCAGAATAGTTGTGCCAACGCTACGCTGTGATTGGCCAGTCTGTGTTGGAAAAGGGCGGGATTTAGCGAAGGTTTAATCAAGTATACTTGGGCTGTTATCGTGATGCAATCAGCAGGTTGTTCAGATCATCAATACCTTATTAATGCATTTCCAGGTAACTGAAGTGATTGCTCTGGGCGCTGTGTGTGTGTGTGTGTGTGTGTGTGTGTGTGTGTGTGTGTGTGTGTGTGTGTGTGTGTGTGCGCGTGAGTGCATGCGTGTGTCTGGTGGGTGTGTGTGTGTTTGTTTTCTCTGCTTTCTCTTTGACCTTCCCTTATCAGTCTTGATTTAGAATTTACTCAGACAATTTTGGTTGTCTGAGTAAATTGATTGTAGATTGTCTCTCTCACACACACACACACACACACACACACACACACACACACACACACACACACACACACACACGGAGGTTGAAACACCTCTGACTGTGGGCTTCCTTGTTGTTGTTGATTGATTCCCACTGAGCTCCATATTGTGTTTTTATCGACCGGGTCAATCGATGTTGGGCCTCTCGCTGTGTGCATGTGCGCGTGCGTTTATGCGTGTGTGCATGTGCGTGCACGTGTCTCTGTGTGTGAGAGAGCGAGAGAGAGCATTTAAAGACTCAGACTTCTCCCATTAAAACACGCACACTGACAGAGCCATGCTAACTGTCTCTCCCTGCTTCTGGTCTTTGATTGTACTAGAACTCGACCCCGCGCTACACGCTACGGGCATGCACAGAGCTGTTCACGCTGGTTTTGTCTCCTTTCTACATCCTGTTTTGTATCTAACTGTTCTCCAGCTGTCTTCATCATTCTAAAACCAGGACACAACAAAGGATGTCTGTTGAGGATGACTCACACCTACAGAGAGTCAGACACTGTCAGATTTTTCTGTTTTTATAAGTCCCATAACCAACCCGTTCTCACCCCGAACACGTAAAATACGGACGTTTGGACAGTGGCTGTCAGCGTCTGAAGCGACGAAAAAAAGCACCCTTCAGCGTGTTTGTAGAACGTACCGGGGAGAGCAGCAGCTACACGGGGTTTAGAGAGTAGTATGAAAGGCCGAAATTCCTCGTGAGGAGGTTGGTTGGGGTGGGAGGATGGGTCAAACACGGGACTTTCACCAAGGAGACTGGGGACCGTGTCCCGCGAGTCACGGAAACGTAAGCCCACCCACGACCTTTCCTTTAACTCAACCGTCCCGTTCCCGTGTGTCACGGAAACGTAAGCCCACCCATAACATCGGTATAGCGTTGCTGCGTTGATTTGCCGGTCCAGTCAGAGAGACTGAGGCGAAATGACACAAAGTTGAAGTCATTTTAATACCCCTCAAAGATTTCGGGGCTTTGTAAAAAAAAACATTCAGGGCTGGAGACCCAGAAGATGCCGTTGTGTCGCCGTTATCTGTTCCCTCTCTGGCTTTGATCACGGTAGCACAGCTGCGTGGGTCGGTTGTCGCTCTTTAAATAAGGTTTCTCAGCTGGGTTTTACCAGCAGGACTCCTGACAGCCAGGTAGCAGCCGTGAATACAGAGCAGCCGGGCGCCGCTTTGATCTGCTGGATTGTAATCTAGCGGAGGATCATAATGTCACAGCGAGCGGCGAGTTGCTGTACATCAACGTGAGTCAATCGAGCGGAAGTAACCCTGTTTCTTCCAGTTGAGTCCGAGCACGTTAGCGGGAGGGGTCGAGGAGGGACGGGGGAAGTTGCACCGCTCTCCAAAAACACTCCACTTTCTCTCCTCGGATATCATTTCATTTGCATCTTCAAAAGATACCCAACCCTACTTTTGACGCAGTTAGGTTTAGGAAAAGATGGTGGGTGGGCTTATAAAAGGTACGTTTACGTTTGAGTTTAGTTTATTTATGGAAGGGGACAGCGCAAATTTAATAAAACACATGATTTCCCATGGGTTAAAAAAAGCCAGAATTAGCCAAAAGGCTATTTTTCATCTGTAGTCCCCTGGCTTCGATGTTAAAAAAGGCTTTTTAAAATACAAAAAAAAAACAACAAAAAAAACAACACAAGCAAAAGAAAACGTAGCATAAAGCGTCACGGAGACAGAAAACAACAAAACAAAGTACAACACATAACTTAGCATAAAACAAGACACAACTGAAAAACAGAAAAATATACAACAAGGCAATACAACACGGTATAAAGTGAAAATAATATAACTTAGAATAGCCATTAAGTGACACGCGGGACAAGGACATAGGTGACTTAAGGTGAAAATGTTTTAAACAACTTATATGTGTGAGCGGCAGCGTTCAGGTTTTTAAATGTAGTTTAAAAATAAATGTGCCGAAAATGCCGCCGTGCATTTCTTAAATGACATTTTGCACGCACTTTAAAACACCCTTTCACTCCGAACAGCCAGAACAAAGCCATTATGAAGTTATGTGATTCTCCACCTCTGAGTGCGTTTAATGTATTTTGCCTCTGCTCCCATTATGTGCATCTGGAGAAACTAAGTGGCAGCTCTTAAAACTAAACTAAAAGTCTGCTGCAGGCGCACGCACACGCACACACACACACACACACACACACACACACACACACACACACAGTACATACACACATACACACACATACAGTACATACACACTGAAGGATTTCGATCTAAAATGTGACCAATTTGACCGGTCTGGCCCTAAAAAGGCCAGACTTGATCTGACTCCAATTCTTTGGTCACTATTTTGTGTTCGTTTACTGGTAGATCAAAGAAATAAAACTCAGGAATCAAATCAAGACCAAGATTCGTCCAGTTAAAGTTAATAACAAGTTTAGTGAATGATATTGCAGAATACAAATACATGTACATGGATCTGATACAAGGCGAAGTCTATCTCCTTACGGACCGACAGCGTTTCCCCCAGCATCAGGTGCTGCTAAGTTAAAATACTGTCTATTTATCCATTTCTGTCCCATCCCTGGTGGTGCTCTCATCAGATTGGATCCAGTCCAGATCTTCTGGCTCCAGCCGGCTCCTGACTAATTTGTAACACTGTATAAAAACATGACCTTAACTTCCAATTCTCAGCTCAGAAGAAGCAAGCCGCTATTGTTGGATTTTGAACACCTGTGTCTTAATCTCCAGCAAACTTTAAGGAGTTTTCATGAGAGCCAGGTCATTTCCATACAGTGTCACAAATCCCGCGCTTGCATAGTGCTGACCATTGTTTGCCTCGTTCCCTCCCCCGATCAGAGAGGATTTTTCTCACCCTTCCTTTAACCCAGGGAAACAGAGACACTGAGGTCAGCCCCATGAACTCTAAAACCTTTTCTCAACACTCAATCACAAAATATATTCTAACACACACATTACACACACACACACGCACATATACAGTACATACACACACATACACACACACACACACACACACACACACACACACACATACAGTACATACACACACATACACACACAGACACACACACACACACACACACACACATACACACACACACACACACACACACACACACACACACACACACACACACACACACATACAGTACATACACACACATACACACACAGACACACACACACACACACATATACACACATACACACAGTACACACACACACACACACACACAGTACATACACACACATACACACACACACACACACACACACAGACACAGAGACACACACATACACACAGACACACATAAACACACACACACACACAATAACACACAGACACACATAAACACACACACACAAAAACACACAGACACACACACACATACACACACACAGACACACACACACACACACATACACACACACACACACAGACAGACAGACACACACACACACACACACACACACACACACACACACATATACACACATACACACACAGTACACACAGACACACACACACACTCAGAGACACACAGTAGTGTGTGTAAAAGTTGTGTTCATGCACTCATTTCTCAATCAGAATTACAACAACATCCTGAGCTGTGGTATGTGAGATATTTTGTGATAACTGCACAGGTTGGACACAGGTTCACCAAACCGCTGGTTTACTACTACTTTACTAGTAGAAGCCTAATTGGCAGAAATGGTGGCGAGCGAAAAACACCCAAACTTAATCATGTTCCTGCAGAAAGTTAGGAGTGACAACGAACACACTTTGGAGTTTTCTAGAGTTTTTGTTTTTGGAGTTTCTTCTGGTTTAGTTTCTAAATGTGCTCTTTTAAAAAAAGTTTGTCACCAAGAGACGGGGAAGCAAACAGCTTCACGAGTCCTCTGCTGCTGAACCGGTCTGGTCCCTCAGGGCGAATTACAGAGCACATTCACGGATATCCCAACATACTGATAATATAACGCCAAGGGTACCGCCATTAAACGGTCGAGTGAACAGTCCATTAAGCCCACTGAGGGAGAGTTTAGAGGCGCTTCCCTTCCTATTATCATTATCATCATCATCGTCATCATCATTATCCGCACATCAGGACTTAATGTGGAGAGTCACACACCAGGAGCAGGGCTTCTGGGGCTCCAGCCCCCAATATGGTTTCTCCAAAGCCTCCCAATCTTTGAGGGTTTTGAAATAACTTTGTGTCAGTTCCCCTCAGTCTCTCTGACTGCACCGGCAACTCAAGGCAGCAACCCTATACCTACGTTATGGGACTTAATAACAGAAACAACAGACAGTTTCTATGACCGGAAGGAAAATTAGTCATCCTCAACATTTGTTGTGTTCTGGTTTCAGAACGATGAAGACAGAACGGAGAACAGTTAGATACAAAACAGGATGGACGTCTTGAAGAATAGTTGATATAGCTACTTTAAATGGAGCATGCCCCAGACTGAACCCCTCCAAGTTTGGGCAGAGCCCCGAATTTTTACAACGTCTGGCTCCGCCCCTGAACGTTTACAACATCTGGCTCCGCCCCAAATGTTCCCAACGTCTGGCTCCGCCCCTGAACGTTTACAACATCTGGCTCTGCCCCAAAATGTTTACGTCTGGCTCCGCGCCCGAATTTTTACAACGTCTGGCTCCGCCCCCCAATATTTACAACGTCTGGCTCCGCCCCCAAATATTTACATCTGGCTCCGCCCCAAATGTTCCCAACGTCTGGCTCTGCCCCTGAACGTTTACAACATCTGGCTCCGCCCCAAATGTTTACATCTGGCTCCGCCGCAAATGTTCCCAACGTCTGGCTCCGCCCCTGAACGTTTACAACATCTGGCTCTGCCCCAAAATGTTTACGTCTGGCTCCGCGCCCGAATTTTTACATCTGGCTCCGCCCCCCCAATATTTACAACGTCTGGCTCCGCCCCCAAATGTTTACAATGTCTGGCTCCGCCCCAAATGTTTACAACATCTGGCTCCGCCCCCAATTTTTTACAACGTCTGGCTTCGCCCCCAAATGTTTACAACGTCTGGCTCCGCCCCCCATTAGTTACAACATCTGGATCCGCCCCCCAATAGTTACAACGTCTGGATCCGCCCCCCAATAGTTACAACGTCTGGACCCGCCCCCCAATAGTTACAACGTCTGGATCCGCCCCCCATTAGTTACAACGTCTGGATCCGCCCCCCAATAGTTACAACGTCTGGATCCGCCCCCCATTAGTTACAACGTCTGGCTCCGCCCCCCAATATTTACAACGTCTGGCTCCGCCCCCAAATATTTACATCTGGCTCCGCCCCAAATGTTCCCAACGTCTGGCTCCGCCCCTGAACGTTTACAACATCTGGCTCCGCCCCAAATGTTTACATCTGGCTCCGCCGCAAATGTTCCCAACGTCTGGCTCCGCCCCTGAACGTTTACAACATCTGGCTCTGCCCCAAAATGTTTACGTCTGGCTCCGCGCCCGAATTTTTACATCTGGCTCCGCCCCCCAATATTTACAACGTCTGGCTCCGCCCCCGATTTTTTACAACGTCTGGCTCCGCCCCCAAATGTTTACAATGTCTGGCTCCGCCCCAAATGTTTACAACATCTGGCTCCGCCCCCAATTTTTTACAACGTCTGGCTTCGCCCCCAAATGTTTACAACGTCTGGCTCCGCCCCCCATTAGTTACAACATCTGGATCCGCCCCCCAATAGTTACAACGTCTGGATCCGCCCCCCAATAGTTACAACGTCTGGACCCGCCCCCCAATAGTTACAACGTCTGGATCCGCCCCCCATTAGTTACAACGTCTGGATCCGCCCCCCAATAGTTACAACGTCTGGATCCGCCCCCCATTAGTTACAACGTCTGGATCCGCCCCCCATTAGATACAACGTCTGGATCCGCCCCCCATTAGTTACAACGTCTGGATCCGCCCCCCATTAGTTACAACGTCTGGATCCGCCCCCCAATAGTTACAACGTCTGGCTCCGCCCCCAAACGTTCACAACGTCTGGCTCCGCCCCCTGACACAAACCTTCCACGAGTTCCCAGTAAAGCTAACTGGTCGGCCGTCATCCCCTGCAGGACGGTGTCCGTCCTTCTCACGGTTTCCTCTGTCTCCGTCTCTCTTAATGAGGATGTTTCGGAGACGTTTCCCTGATACATACAGACAGTTTTCATTTCCTGTTTGATACAGTGAGCGCCGTGGAGACCTTTGGCTTTAATTAAGCAGACTGTCAGCAAACATCTGCCCTGCTGAAGTGTCCTTGGGCACTGAGACACTGACCCCACACACCAAGGTGTTCGTTCAACGCGTTCTCATGAAAATGTTTTCACTCTGCATCACTCTGTCTGCGTTTAATTTGCTATAATGACCGCCTCGCTCTACATTATGCCTATATATTTATATACTTCTTAACCGTTTCACCTTTGCAATGGAAAATAGTCTTCAAACTGCGTCAATGCTGAGGTAAAATGATTCCCGCCCACACCGTTTGATTGACAGGTGACCTCTGGGAGATGCAGTGTACAGCACGCACGCACGCACACACACACACACACACACACACGCACGCACACACACACACACACACACACACACACACACACTTGTGAGGAGCACCTGGAGAGATTATATTAAAACAGAAAATGCGACAGTGTAGTGAGGAGGAGCAGTGTTTTCCAGCCTGTTGGTTAACCTGCTGCAGAGAAAAATCTTCATTCTTATTCAACACACACACCAGACACATTGTGTGTGTGTGTGTGTGTGTGTGTGTGTGTGTGTGTGTGTGTGTGTGTGTGTGTCAGGTGTGAGTTGTCTGACCTTTAAAGTGAGGGGATAGTGTGTGTTACCAGCATTTTCGGTGGCAAAGCGAAAAAGTCAAACTTGACAAGGTCTCTCCTTTTCCCCACTCACTCGCAAACACACACATGCACACAAACACACACACACACACACACACACATGCATGCACACACGCATGCACGCACACTCTCTTTCTCTTTCCTTTCTAGCATTTCTCTCCATCTCGCTGTCATTTCATTTTCTCTCTCGCCCTCATTGCTCTCTCTCTCTCTCTCCCTCTCTCTGTCACTGGTGTGGTCTGCCATCATGTGAATACCAATGGATCTTGTGGAGAACAAGTGGGCGAGAGAGAGAGAGAGAGACAGAGAGACAGAGAGACAGAGAGAGCGCATGCTAATCGGGTAGAAGTTTCTGGAGCTTGACTTCATGGTGTGGAACGTCGGCCTTAAAGCCACAGTTCACTTTCAGCTGAATGTGAGTCGATCCACAGTTATATAAATAGGTTCAGCTCAGTATTTATGTTATACATGTGTAATAGAGCAGAAAGACACAGAGTTACTGATCCCAGAGAGAGCCAGAGAAGACGGGCCGACAGCATTTGACATTGAGGTGACGTCTTGCACGTAGTACTGTTGAGCAAAATCATTTCTTGTTACGTGCAGTGGAATTAATTAAAGTGGTGCAGCTTTTAGCAGCCACAACAACAGAGCACCAGTGTCTGCTGAGGTCTCAAGTGGGTAAATACACTTAAATTAGTTATTACGCTAGAGTAAAAAGAAATCGCTATTTCTACCAAGGGGGTAAGCTTCTCCTCGGACCG
>NC_050188.1:15173710-15183710 GCF_008315115.2 Sander lucioperca
AGTTGGTAGTAGTGGGAAAAAGCGTCAAACGTAAAAGTGACAAAAATGGCGAAAACAAGGGTCAAAAAATGTTGAAATAAGCAACATAATGTCAAAAAAGCAACAAAAACATTGAAGAAACAACAACAACTTTAAAAGAAAATAATAAAAAAAATGCGATAATAACAAAATAACAAAAAGTGCCGGAAGCCTGTTGAAAAATGTTGAAAAAAAGTGTCCAAATTTCTTTAGCCGGGAGGACGACACAAAGGTTAAAACCTTATAAAAACTGTCCCAGATTTTGAAGTCAACACATTTCCCCTCACCTGAGACCGTTGAAAGCGTGTTGTACAATGTGGTGATTGCAGTGTGAGTACAGGTACTGTCAGGGCACGCCCTCATACTCTGCTTCTGACTGGCTAGTAGTCCTTACCTAGGTACTCTCAGGGCATGCCCTCAAACTCTGCTTCTGACTGGCTAGTAGTCCTTACCTAGCTACTCTCAGGGCATGCCCTCAAACTCTGCTTCTGACTGGCTAGTAGTCCTTACCTAGCTACTCTCAGGGCATGCCCTCAAACTCTGCTTCTGACTGGCTAATAGTCCTTACCTAGCTGCTGTCAGGGCACGCCCTCATACTCTGCTTCTGACTGGCTAGTAGTCCTTACCTAGGTACTGTCAGGGCACGCCCTCATACTCTGCTTCTGACTGGCTAGTAGTCCTTACCTAGGTACTGTCAGGGCACGCCCTCATACTCTGCTTCTGACTGGCTAGTAGTCCTTACCTAGCTGCTGTCAGGGCACGCCCTCATACTCTGCTTCTGACTGGCTAGTAGTCCTTACCTAGCTGCTGTCAGGGCACGCCCTCATACTCTGCTTCTGACTGGCTAGTAGTCCTTACCTAGCTGCTGAGCTTGTGCAACTCCCAACAAAGATGTTACAGCAGTGAGAGGTCTCACTCTGTAGCTAAAACAGAGAGCTCAACACACAGGGTGAAAAGAGGAGCTGCAGTAATGTGCAGTACAACAAAAATATGGTGTTTTTTGAAAATTAAACCATGTAAAACCTGTTCTGATATAATCTCTAAATACAATTATGAACCTGAAAATGATCATAATATGAGCACTTTAAAACCTTATAAAAATTGTCCCAGATTTTGAAGTCAACACGTTTCCCCTCACCTGAGACAAGCTGAAAGCATTTTGTACAATGTGTTGATTGCAGTGTGAGTGTCAGCAGGTGAATGAAGCTGCCACGCTCAGGTCTGGGAGGCTGCCAGGTGCGAATGTGTCACGGTGAATGTGAAGCAGGACGGCGGTAATGAAAAGAGCTCCTGCGACGCTCAATCAATCCTTCAGTATACAACAGAGGTTAACGCAAACAAAAGCTTCCCGAAAGTCACAGCCTTCATTTGTCAGTGGCTATTCACACAGAACAAATGCTGCTCTCAAGTGCCTTCAGAAAAAATACAGAACTATGTGTTCGGAAAACACAACGAGAGGAGCCTGTGTTGAAGTGTTTGCAGCTGCAGTTCCTCTAATCCAGTGGATGCTGCTTCAATGTAAACTATAGACTATATACGAATAAGAATCTTGTTTTTCCCGTTAAAAACAATATACTGTATAATGATCGGTTTTGGTTTTACATACTTTTACATACTATACTATGACTTTTTAGCACGTTTTTTGACATACTATATTATGACTTATTTATCACTTTTTTCGACATACTATATTATGACTTTTTTTTTCACTCTTTTGGACATACGATATGAGTATGTCGTAGACTTACTATTCTTAGTATAGTAAGGCATACTATACTTTGACTTTTTTGTCTTTTTTTCGACATACTATACTATGACTTTTTTATCACTTTTTTCGACATACTATACTATGACTTTTTTGCACTTTTTTCGACATACTATACTATGACTTTTTTGTCACTTTTTTCGACATACTATACGATGACTTTTTTGTCACTTTTTTCGACATACTATACGATGACTTTTTTGTCACTTTTTTCGACATACTATACGATGACTTTTTTGTCACTTTTTTCGACATACTATACTATGACTTTTTTGTCACTTTTTTCGACAAACTATACTATGACTTTTTTGTCACTTTTTTCGACATACTATACTATGACTTTTTTGTCACTTTTTTCGACATACTATACAATGACTTTTTTGTCACTTTTTTCGACATACTATACTATGACTTTTTTCGACATACTATACTATGACTTTTTTTGCACTTTTTTCAACATACTATACTATGACTTTTTTCGACATACTATACAATGACTTTTTTGTCACTTTTTTCGACATACTATACTATGACTTTTTTGTCACTTTTTTCGACATACTATACTATGACTTTTTTTGTCATTTTTTTCGACAAACTATACTATGACTTGTTCATCACCTTTTTCGACATACTATACTATGACTTTTTTGGCACTTTTTTCAACATACTATACTATGACTTTTTTGTCACTTTTTTCGACATACTATACATAGAACTCTTTAGCCAAATAATCACAAATTCAATACATGAATTTATTTTACCTTATAATTATTACTTAGGTAGCCTATCTTTGAAGTAAAAAAATGTTATTCTACAAAGGGAGGGAAAAAGATCGATAAAGAATTCTCAAAGAAGGCTGGCTTTCCCAGGGCCAGGCCAGCTCAGCGGAGTCTTTCTCCCGTCGCGTCCCGCTGTCTCTCCTACCTACACCAGCACCCGCACACCCTGTCCCCCCCTCCCCTTCTAATTACCTGCACACTGTGCGCAGTGCTGCTACACATGAGGAGAGAGGGGAGAGGCTGCTCCGCTGCTCCTCTGTCACAGAACAGAAGGCGGCTACAGGAGAGAAATACCTTGCGTGCTCGCTGGACAATATTGGTGACTTTTCTACAGAAAGTCGCCAGATTTGTCGCTAGTCGCTTTTGAAAAAAAGTTGCTAAGGGGGTCTGAAAAGTCGCTAAATCTAGCGACAAAGTCGCTAAGTTGGCAACACTGCCTGTGAAGGCTTTTGGACGGGGGAGGGGCTCACGGCAGCACCCGCTGCTCGTTGAGCACATAACTGCAGAGTGATACGTGTTTTCGAGTCTCCAAACACCACAAAAGTCTCCAATAACACCAGTTAAAGTCACTAGATTTATCGCTAGTCACTTTTGACAAAAAAAGTCGCCAGGAGGATGACTTGTTTTACAGTTGTGCGGAGGCTCCACACAGAGCTTTCTCCGTAGCATACGTAAGTGGCCTGATGTTTATACTTGTGCACTGGTGTGTGCGTGAACCGGCATATGTGTGTGTGTGTGTGTGGTAGAGGGAGAAGTGAGAGAGTGACGGCGTTTAGCTTTAGACTTTTTTGTCACTTTTTTCGACATACTATACTATGACTTTTTTCGACATACTATACTATTACTTTTTCATCACTTTTTTCGACATACTATACTATGACTTTTTTTCACTTTTTTCGACATACTATACTATGACTTTTTTGTCACTTTTTTCGGCATACTATACTATGACTTTTTTCGACATACTGTACTATGACTTTTTTGCACTTTTTTCGACATACTATACTTTTACTTTTTTATCACTTTTTTCGACATACTATACTATGACTTTTTTGCACTTTTTTCGACATACTATACTTTTACTTTTTTATCACTTTTTTCGACATACTGTACTATGACTTTTTTGCACTTTTTTCGACATACTATACTTTTACTTTTTTATCACTTTTTTCGACATACTATACTATGACTTTTTTCGACATACTATACTATGACTTTTTCATCATTTTTTTTCGACAAACTATATTATGACTTTTTTTGTCACTTTTTTCAACAAACTATACTATGACTTTTTTCGACATCCTATACTATGACTTTTTCATCATTTTTTTTCGACAAACTATATTATGACTTTTTTATCACTCTTTTGGACATACGATATGAGTACGTCGTAGACTTACTATTCTTAGTATAGTAAGGCATACTATACTTTGACTTTTTTGTCTTTTTTCCGACATACTATACTATGACTTTTTAATCACCTTTTTCGACATACTATACTATGACTTTTTATCACGTTTTTCGACATACTATACTATGACTTTTTTCGACATACTATACTATTACTTTTTTGTCACTTTTTTCGACATACTATAGTATGACTTTTTCATCACGTTTTTCGACATACTATACTATGACTTTTTTGTCACTTTTTTCGACATACTATACTATGACTTTTTTATCACTCTTTTGGACATACGATATGAGTATGTTGTAGACTTACTATTCTTAGTATAGTAAGGCATACTATACTTTGACTTTTTTCGACATACTATACTATGACTTTTTTGTCACTTTTTTCAACATACTATACTATGACTTTTTTGTCACTTTTTTCGACATACTATATTATTGCTTTTTTATCACTCTTTTGGACATACGATATGAGTACGTCGTAGACTTACTATTCTTAGTATAGTAAGGCATACTATACTATCAGTTTTTTATCTTTTTTCCGACTTACTATACTATGACTTTTTCATCACTTTTTTCGACATACTATGCTATGACTTTTTTGTCACTTTTTTCGACAAACTATACTATGACTTTATCATCATTTTTTTTGACATACTATATTATGACTTATTTATCACTTTTTTCGACATATTATATTGTAACTTTTTTATCACTCTTTTGGACATACGATATGAGTATGTCGTAGACTTACTATTCTTAGTATAGTAAGGCATACTATACTTTGACTTTTTTGTCTTTTTTCCGACATACTATACTATGACTTACTTATCACTTTTTTTGACATATTATACTTTGACTTTTTTGGACATACTATGTACTATGACTTATTTATGACTTATTTGGACATATACTATTAGTTTTACATAACTTTGACTTTTTGTCACTTTTTTCGACATACTATACTGACTTTTTGTCACTTTTTTCGACATACTATACTATGAATTACTTATCACTTTTTACGACATACTCCATTATGTCTTATTTATTACTTTTTTCGACATACTATACTATGACTTTTTCGTTATCTTTTTCGACTTATTATATTATGACTTATTTATGAATATTTGGACATATTATACTATTAGTTTTATATAACTTTAACTTTTTTCGACATACTATCTTATGACTTTTTTATCACTTTTCTGGACATACTATACTATGACTGTTTTTGTCACTTTTTTCGACATACTATACTATGACTTTTTTGTCACTATTTTTGACATATTTTACTTTGACTTTTTTGGACATACTATATACTATGACTTATTTATGACTTATTTGGACATATTATGCTATTAGTTTTACATAACTTTGTTGGACATACTATACTATGACCTTTTATCAATTTTTTCGACATACTATTCTATGACTTATCACTTTTTTTTGACATACTATACTATGACTTTTTGTCACTTTTTTCGACATACTCCACTATGTCTTATTTATTACTTTTTGCGACATACTATATTATGACTTTTTCGTTATCTTTTTCGACATACTATATTATGACTTTTTTCGACATACTATACTATGACTTTTTTATAATTTTTTTTCGACATACTATCTTATGACTTTTTTATCACTTTTCTGGACATACTATACTTTGACTTTTTTGGACATACTATGCTATGACTTTTTTATCACTCTTTTCGACATACGATATGAGTACGTCGTAGACTTACTATTCTTAGTATAGTAAGGCATACTATACTTTGACTTTTTTGTCTTTTTTCCGACATACTATACTATGACTTTTTGTCACTTTTTTGGAAATACTATACTATGACTTTTTTGTCACTTTTTTGACATACTATACTGACTGTTTGTCTCTTGTTTTCGACAAACTATATTATTACTTATTTATCCCTTTTTTGACATATTATACTATTACTTTTTTATCACTTATTTCGACATACTATTCTATGACTTTTTTGTCACTTTTTTGACATACTTATACCGTGACATTTTGTCATTTTATTTGATATACTATACTATGACTTTTTTGATATACTATACTACTTCTTCCTGATTTTTTGAAAATGACTTCTCTTTAAAAATGACTGACAGCATGAGATCAATCCTTCACATGAAGAAAAATATATATATATATATATATATATATATATATATATATATATATATATATAAGTATAAATAAAACAAGGTACAAATATGAACACCTTTATGAATAACACAGATGTTTTACATTATACATTCACAAATATTTACTTTTATTCAATACATTTTTAATCATCAGATTTTGTTCTTCAACACAAACTGAATTCAATAGTGTTTGTGTGTGTGTGTGTGTGTGTGTGCGCGCGCGTGCATGCATGCTATGCGTCTGTTTGTTTGTGTGTGTGTGTGTGTGTGTGTGGACTTGCATGTGTGTGTGTGTGTGCATGCCTGCGTGTGTGTGTCTGTGTTTGTGTGTCTGTTTTGTGCGATGCCCAGATTGATGACTCATCGTATCTGAGAGGCTTTGATGTTGTATATCTGGACCTGACAGGGCCAAAGCTCTTTTATCCTCTTCTTTCCTTCATCCCTCCATCCTTTCTCCTGGCCTCGTTTCTCTTCCCTCCATCCTTTTGTCATCCCCCCCTCCTCTTTGTCAAATGCAATCATAGTTTCTTTCTTCACCTCTTCCATCCTCCTGTTTTCTCACCTGTGATCCACCTCTTTCTCATTAAGTCCAATCCTTGTCTCCGTATCTCCCTTCCACTCTTCCTCCCTCCCTCCCTCTCCTCTCACCTTTCTCTCACCTCTCCTTCCTTTGTTTTCCTCTTTCTTGCATCCTCATATTATCTACTCAAAGTTATGCTCGTCCCGCCATAATAAGATAAGAAGAAATCCGTCCCGTAAGAAATTTGTCTTGGGCTAGAAGTGCTGACAACACCTGCAGCTGAACACATGAATAAATGATCAATCACACAGTTTGTAACGGACAGTACAGTACATTTCAATATATAAAAGGACAACAGTGTACTTTAGGACAAGACAAATAGACAGAGATCATCCACTAGTTGAGAGGATATTGCACAGGCATTTTCTGCTTCCGCTCTGTTTTGCTGGAAAACATGATATGGTGTAGTCGCCGTCGGCAGTACAGTATAAACAGAAAATATTTAGGAGAATCATTGGTAAAAGAAACCCATACAATGGGGAGAACAAGTATTTGATACACTGCCGATTTTGCAGGTTTTCCCACTTACAAAGCATGTAGAAGTCATTTTTTATCATAGGTACACTTCAACTGTGAGTGACAGAATCTAAAACAAAAATCCAGAAAATCACATTGTATGATTTTTAAGTAATTAATTTGCATTTTATTGCATGACATAAGTATTTGATACATCAGAAAAGCAGAACTTAATATTTGGTACAGAAACCTTTGTTTGCAATTACAGAGCTCATACGTTTCCTGTAGTTCTTGACCAGGTTTGCACACACTGCAGCAGGGATTTTGGCCCACTCCTCCATACAGACCTTCTCCAGATCCTTCAGGTGTCGGGGCTTTCGCTGAGCAATACGGACTTTCAGCTCCCTCCGAAGCTTGTCTATTGGGTTCAGGTCTGGAGACTGGCCACTCCAGGACCTTGAGATACTTCTTACGGAGCCACTCCTTAGTTGCCCTGGCTGTGTGTTTCGGGTCGTTGTCATGCTGGAAGACCCAGCCACGACCCATCTTCAATGCTCTAACTGAGGGAACGAGGTTGTTGGCCAAGATCTCACGATACATGGCCCCATCCATCCTCCCCTCAATACGTATTAGAATACGTAATAGAAATCTCAATCATTCCCAATCTTGCAGAGACGGAGAGCGTAGGTATATGTAAGGAGATAACATAGGCACAGGCTAATTATTGATCACTAAAATGATAGTTAACATTAGTAATTAAACTTAAACAGCTAATGGAAGTCCAAACTGCCTGTGAGCTTCTCCTGTACTATACGGTAATTCCTCTACTGTGAGACAGTAAGTCTCGTGGTTATGACCCAGTCGTTAGCCTATTTTTATAAAAACGTCTGCTACAGAGCCATAACGGGAGGTAGAAGGTAATGGAGCCTTTTAAACATTGTCGTGTTTCTTTAGAAATAAACAATGGACAAATAGAGTCTTTAAACTCTTCAGATGTAAAGTTATTCTCTGTCAAAGTGACGTCAAAATGAATGGCAGTCAATGGGATGCTAACAGGAGGTGATGGCTTGGTAGCATCAAAATGGCGCCATAGGAGCTACGCGGTCCGAGGAGAAGCTTTCCCCCTTGGTAATTTTGCCCTCTATACCCCCCCCCCCCATTGGTTTGGGCCGAGCCCCTAATGTTTACAACATCTGGCTCCGCCCCTGTTCTGCAGCGTGAAAATAAAAGGTGTAACAGCCCTTTTCCTCTCCTCCTGTGTCCCCCAGGTCGTCTTCCGGAGATGGACCAGCGTGCCGCCGCTAACGTCCACTACACGCTGCTGATCGCCTGTGTGCTGGTGGCCTTCTTCCTGGGCGCCATCTTGTCGGGTTTCCTGGTGTCGTGCTACTGCGGCCGCAGCGCCGCCCAGCGGGCGCGGAGGCTGGGGAAGGACCCCGAGGTCTCGCTGCCGCACGCCTTGTCGCTGCGATCCCTCGCCAAGCTCAACGGACTGCTGGACGGTCAGCCAAAGGTGGGCTCACTCTTAGGACAGGAACTGCGTATGGAGAGAATCTGTCACCGTGAAACAATATCTGAAGAGGTGAAAGAGATGGTAACGTTAATAGCTTAGCCTCAGAGAACGAGACGTCTTGACCGAAAAGACCCAATCAGGAGGAGAAACGTTGGCGGCAATGTCGGTGTTGCCAAAGGTCTCCGTTTTGGCGGCCAGAGCAGGGGGAATGAGAGGGGAAACACCAGAGCAGGGGGAATGAGAGGGGGAAACGCAAGAGCAGGGGGAATGAGAGGGGGAAACGCCAGAGCAGGGGGCATGAGAGGGGGGAAACGCCAGAGCAGGGGGAATGAGAGGGGGAAACGCCAGAGCAGGGGAAATGAGAGGGGGAAACGCCAGAGCAGGGGGCATGAGAGTGGGGAAACGCCAGAGCAGGGGGAATGAGAGGGGGAAACGCCGGAGCAGGGGGAATGAGAGCGGAAACGCCAGAGCAGGGGGAATGAGAGGGGGAAACGCCAGAGCAGGGGGATTTAGAGGGGGAAACGCCAGAGCAGGGGGAATGAGAGGGGGAAACGCCAGAGCAGGGGGAATGAGAGGGGAAACGCCAGAGCAGGGGGAATGAGAGGGGGAAACGCCAGAGCAGGGGGAATGAGAGGGGAAACGCCAGAGCAGGGGGAATGAGAGGGGGAAACGCTAGAGCAGGGGGAATGAGAGGGGGAAACACCGGAGCAGGGGGAATGAGAGGTGGGAAACGCCAGAGCAGGGGGAATGAGAGGGGGAAACGCTAGAGCAGGGGGAATGAGAGGGGGAAACGCTAGAGCAGGGGGAATGAGAGGGGGAAACGCCAGAGCAGGGGGAATGAGAGGGGGAAACGCCAGAGCAGGGGGAATGAGAGGGGGAAACGCCAGAGCAGGGGGCATGAGAGTGGGGAAACGCCAGAGCAGGGGGAATGAGAGGGGGAAACGCCAGAGCAGGGGGAATGAGAGGGGGAAACGCTAGAGCAGGGGGAATGAGAGGGGGAAACGCCAGAGCAGGGGGAATGAGAGGGGGAAACACCGGAGCAGGGGGAATGAGAGGTGGGAAACGCCAGAGCAGGGGGAATGAGAGGGGGAAACGCTAGAGCAGGGGGAATGAGAGGTGGGAAACGCTAGAGCAGGGGGCATGAGAGGGAGAAACATAGCAGAAGATATTCCTTTTTAAACCAAAACGTAGCGATGTAAATGTAGCTTGAAGTAACAGAAAATTCAGTTTATATAATTTTGTATTCTGTCTAATAAAAGGCCCCAAAAAATAATCAACTTTTCATGCAAAAGAGAGAAAAGATGACGAAT
>NC_050188.1:15193710-15213710 GCF_008315115.2 Sander lucioperca
TGGTCCAGTGTTAAGCAAGAAACAAGCTGCAATGAAACGTTTTTTTGGAGAGATTAGCGTCAGTTAGCGTCTACTAAAAGTTACTAAAAGTTCAGTTGTTGCCTCTGACAGACTCAGATTATTACTCTAAGTGTCTGACAACATTATGAAAGGATCCCTACAGAGATAGACCTTGTTGTTAAAGAGTAAGATCCTTTTAGTTTAACATGAAAATGTCCCGAAATCACCATCACCATACTCCACCAGACTCCATGTAAATAATCAGGACTTTTAGCGTGTATAGAGCCAGCATATTTCCACCAGACTCCATGTAAATAATCAGGACTTTTAGCGTGTATAGAGCCAGCATATTTCCACCAGACTCCATGTAAATAATCAGGACTTTTAGCGTGTATAGAGCCAGCATATCTCCACCAGACTCCATGTAAATAATCAGGACTTTTAGCGTGTATAGAGCCAGCATATTTCCACCAGACTCCATGTAAATAATCAGGACTTTTAGCGTGTATAGAGCCAGCATATTTCCACCAGACTCCATGTAAATAATCAGGACTTTTAGCGTGTATAGAGCCAGCATATTTCCACCAGACTCCATGTAAATAATCAGGACTTTTAGCGTGTATAGAGCCAGCATATCTCCACATGTTAATGGGTGAATTAAGGGTTTATTTCAACTAAACCAGAGTGGTGATTGTTGGAACAGTGGAAAGATGAACCGAGACGGCTTTTGATTTTGTTGCTGTCGACTTTAAGTGTGTTTTACGATGATAAAATTACTGTTTATTTACATGGAGTCTGGTGGCTTTAGCTATAGCAATTTCGCAGATGTTTATGTTTTAAAAATGGATCTTACTCTTTAACAAAAAGGTCTATCTCTGTAGGGATCCTTTCCATAATGTTGTCAGACACTTAGAATAATAATCGGAGTCTGTCAGCGGCAAAATCTGAAATTTTTGTGGACGCTAAGTGATGGTGCACAATTGTCCATTAACGTTTCTCTGCAGCTTGTCTTGCTTAAAGGCTTACTTTGTATTTTTTCTTCTTTGACCCTATGTCCCTATGTTGTTGTGTCTAAGTAACTGATGGGAACAGCAATCTTTGACATTGGTCCAGTATTAAGCGAGATCGCTGCAGTCTGCAGCGGAGAAACAAGCTGCAATCTAAGTTAATAGGACAATTGTCCAGCTCGTATTTACCTTTACAAAAGTGCTCGTTTTGCCGCTGACAGGCTCAGATTAATATTCTAAATGTCTGACAACATTATGGAAAGGATTTCTAAAGAGGTCAACCTTTCTGTTAAAGAGTAAGATCCTTTTTTTAAACATAAAAACATCCGCGAGATTGCGTTCGCTAAACCCACCAGACTCCATGTAAATAAACAGTGATTTTAGCATCTTAAAACACACTTCATTCAAAGTCAACAGAATCAAAATAAAACTATGAAAATCCATTTTTGGGTCGTCTTCCCACTTTTACAAACATCACAACTCTCGTTTTGGTTGAAATAAACACATAGTTTACCGATTTACATGTGAAAATATGTTGGCTCTATACACGCTAAAAGTACAGTTTTTTTAATGGAGTCTGGTGGGATTAGCGGTAGCGACTTCAGAGCTGTTTCTGGTTAAACGGAAAGGTCTCAAAGAGGTTTTACAGGTCTGTCTCTGAAGGGATCATTTCCATAATGTTGTCAGACACTTAGAATATTAATGTGAGCCTATCAGCAGCAAAAACAGCACTTTTAGTGGACCAAATTGATGATGCACATGTGTCCTATAGGGTTACATCGCAGCCGGTCTGTGCCTGCCAGTTACAGCGTTGACGCTTAATGTCAACGATTGTCGTTCCCATCAGTCACACACAAACGTGGGAACGTAGGGTCCAAGTTGAAAGATCCCGAAGCTATCCTTTAAGTAATTTGAGGGTTTATTGAATCTTTCCTCATCACGTATACTAAGCCCTGTAATTGTGACAGGACTCTATCAGTTACCAGCTAAACAGAAGAGACATTTGGGGCCTTTGTCTTAAAATGTCAGTTTAAAAAAAAAGACTCTCACTTAACCTCCGGTGCTGAGTGGCCGTGAGCATCGTGTTTTTCCGCTGTACATTTGACCCTGAGAGACACTTTTGTTAATTGCAGTTTTTTTATATTTTCAAACATGTTAAAAAGAGAAGAAAATATAAGCAATAAACATTTACAAGTTACCGTTAGTGGCGAGACGGAGAGTCAACGTCACAGAGAAATGCATGATAACCGGCCCGTATGTTTCACTGGAAACGGACACACACATGTAACATCAGTGTCATTTGTTGTTGGTTTCTCAAATAAATTCTTATAACAGATCCATGGAGTTGTTTTTTTTGGAGTTTTTAACCTTCAAAGGTTCAGTCTTGGCTTGAGGACGGGTTTCGACTCCTGCAAATTGTTTGTGGTTCCGGCAATTTATCCGCAGGGTGGTGCAGCGGTGGGAGTGTCAATGAAACGGACCATTTTTGTGACGTCCTGTTAAGTTCTTTAACCCCCCCAAAAAAGCACAAGTAGTCTCTAGGGCCCCTATCTTGCAACCGGCGCAAAGCAAAGCCCGACGCCCTTGTCTTTGCAATTTAAGACCGACGCGGTTGTTTCCCGTCCAGCGTCCACGTCGTTTAAATAGCAAATGCACCTGCGCCCATCTGTGCGCCCATGGGCGTGCTGGTCTTACAGGGAGGTGTGTTCAGGTGCATTCTGGGCGTGCTGGTCTTACAGGGAGGTGTGTTCAGGTGCATTCTGGGCGTGCTGGTCTTACAGGGAGGTGTGTTCAGGTGCATTCTGGGCGTATTGCTATCTTGAGGAAGCGAGAAGTGATGGCGCCATTGACCAACAAAAACCTGGTCTAAAGTCAATAACGCAGCTTTTCATTGTTATTTTACGTCATCAAAAGTGAAAAAACTGACAAAAAGGCAACAGAAACGTTGAAAAAGGCTCCAAAAACTTCAAAAAAGGCTCCAAAAACTTCAAAAAAGGCGACAAAAATGTCAAAAAAGGCGACAAAATCTTCAAAAAAGGGCGACACAATCTTCAAAAAAGGCGTCAAAACGTTGAAAAAGGCGACAAAAACTTCAAAAAAAAGCAACACAAATGTTGAAAAAGGCTCCAAAAACTTCAAAAAAGGCGACAAAAATGTCAAAAAAGGCGACAAAATCTTCAAAAAAGCTGTCAAAACGTTGAAAAAGGCTCCAAAAACTTCAAAAAAGGCGACACAAATGTTGAAAAAGGCGACAAAAACTTCAAAAAAGGCGTCAAAACGCTGAAAAAGGCTCCAAAAACATCCAAAAAGGTGACAAAAATTTTGAAAAAGGTGACAAAAATGTTGAAAAAGGAACCAAAAATGTCAAAAAAGGCAATAAAAACGTTGAAAGAGGCGTCAAAAACGTCTACAAAAGCAAAAAAATTGACTAAAATGTGGACCAAAGAGTGAAAGGTGCCGCTGTAAAAGTCCCGCTGCATCAACCCAATCTTCAACCCACACTGAGTGATCGTTTTGTCAAGATTTATTCGGAGAGAACAGTTGGGTATTGATTTCCACTTCCTGTAAGGTGTCGGTGTCAGGGCTCCTATTTGAAGAATGTTACATCATCGGCTCTCATCTCCGACCTAAATCTCCCGTCTGACTGCAACGGTTTGATAGTTATTAGTGTTGCTCTGCTCTCTGGGAAGACGCTGCCTGCACGAATCAAAGTCTCCATTAACGGCCCGTGTTCACATGAGAGCAGCGGGTCGGGTCTCCGACTCTCTGAGCCGCGTTGGACGCTTTCTCAAAGCGTACGAGGGAAATGAAAAGGTCGGATTATAACGAGTCAGAGATTATGAGCCGAGGGTTTCTGTCTGTGCTATTTAAAAAGGAAGGTGCTGCTGGTTTCTCAAGCTTTTTTTCCAATAATGTTCCCCATTTGAGCAGTTTTTTTAAGCTATGTACCCCCTAACCAGCACGAATAATTTTTGGTAGACAAAAAAAGTCTCTATAAAGAGGAAGAATACAGCGCTGTCAGCGGTAGATTTACTAAACAGCTTTACTTGGACCTGGAAAACATTTAGATGATGATGGAGACAGTAGACAACAACTTGGAAAAAGATGGTAGAAAGAAGGAAGGAAGGCAAGAATGGGTCGAAAATAGTCATAAAGTCTTTGAAAATAAACACAGTAGAAAGAAGAAAGGCAACACTAGGGCGACAAAAGTGACAAAAATTCAAATAAGCGACAAACTTTGACAAAAAGTGACAAAAACTTTTTAAAAAACAGACAAAAAATTTGAAAAAAAGACACAAAAACTTGGAAGGATGAAAGACAGTGGAAAAAAGTAAGGAAGAAAGGCAAGAATAGGTCAAAACAAACGACAAACCCTTCATGAAAAGGTGACAAACTTCAGAAACAGCAACAAAAACTTGAAAAAAAAAGACAGTAGAAGTAACTACAGCCTTGTACCTGAAAAACATTTAAATGCTGATGGAAAAAGAAGAAAAATAACATGGAAAAAGACGGTAGAAAGAAGGAAGAAAGATAAGAATAGGTTGAAAATACAGTGGTGCTCATAAAGGCGCTGACACACACAGCCGATAATCGGCCGTTGGACAGTCTGGAGAGGTCGGTGACTCGAGTCTGTTCGGTGTGTTCCGTGCCGTCGTCCGTCCGAGGAGCCGTCGGCCTTCATTTTGACCGATTTGACATGTATAATCAGCAGTCGGACTCAAATGACCCATCTGATTGGTGGAGAGCTAACCAGGAAACGGGATGAGCGTGACTAGAGTCTCTCAAAATCTGACGAAAATCTTTTAATCTGACCTTTGTTGATCTGAAATCAAGACAGATTCAGCAACTGCACGGCCTATTTCTCTCTTAAAATGTTTTCAGAAACACGTTTTGGTGAACTATTTTAGTACAATATGAGATCGTATTCTGAACGAGCCGCCATGACAGTCTGGCCGGAGAAGCCAGACCCAATGAGGATAGATTCAAAAATGGTGACAAAGAAGTCAAAAAAGGCGACAAAAATGCTGAAAAAGCCACTAAAAACGTTGAAAAAGGCGCCAAAAACTTCAAAAAAGGTGCCAAAAAAGGTGCCAAAAACACTGAAAAAGGCGCCAAAAAAGGTGACAAAAATGCTGAAAAAGCCACCAAAAAAGGCGCCAAAAACCTCAAAAAAGGTGCCAAAACATTGAAAAAGGCGCCAAAAAAGGTGACAAAAATGCTGAAAAAGCCACCAAAAAAGTCAAAAAAGGCGCCAAAAACGTTGAAAAAGGTGCCAAAAACCTCAAAAAAGGTGCCAAAGAAGATGCCAAAACATTGAAAAAGCCACCAAAAAAGGCGACAAAAATGTTGAAAATGGTGCCAAAAAAGTCTTTAAACAAATCTTTTAAACTGACCTTTGTTGATCTGAAATGAAGACAGATTCAGCAACTGCACGGCCTATTTCTATCTTAAAATGTTTTCAGATCTTATGTTAAATTCCCATAGAGGCAGGCAGACTTTTATTTTGAAAGGCCAGTTATTTCATGGATCCAGGATACTATGCATCCTGATAAAGTTCCCTTGGCCTTTGCAATTAAAATAGTCCCACATCATCACATCCCCTTCACCATACCTAGAGATTGGCATGGGGTACTTTTGAAAAAATCATCTCTCAATGCAAATCAAACCAGCTATTAGACTAACTGACATAAAACCATGTGCTAATACGCAAAAATGATCCGATCCGTGACTCGAAACCGTGATCCGAAAACCGAACTGTGAGTTTTGTGGTCCGTTGCACCCCTAGTAGTTGGACTTATATAGCAAAATTTCTCTTTAAAGTTTTTGAGTGTGATTTATGTTATCTGCTGTAATTTTTTACCAAGTTTTAGACACAGATACGGTGATAAAAACGGTCCAAAATGATCAAACAAAAAAACAACAAAAAATGGAAACAGAGGAGTAGCAGAGAACGCTGACTCACAGCGCCACCCAGTGGCCCACAACAGAATGACAACATAATAATAATAATGGCAAAAGCTATTATGTTTACTGTACTGCCATTGTCGAATGGAGCCAGTTGAGGTGGTTTGGGCATCTGGTAAGGATGCCCCCTGGGCGCCTCCCTAGAGAGGTGTTCCAGGCATGTCCAGCTGGGAGGAGGCCTCGGGAGGACCCAGGATTAGGTGGAGGCACATCCAGCTGGGAGGAGATCTCAGGGAAGACCCAGGACTAGGTGGAGGCACATCCAGCTGGGAGGAGGTCTCAGGGAAGACCCAGGACTAGGTGGAGGAACGTCCAGCTGGGAGGAGGCCTCGGGGAAGACCCGGGACTAGGTGGAGGGACGTCCAGCTGGGAGGAGGCCTCGGGGAAGACCCGGGACTAGGTGGAGGGACGTCCAGCTGGGAGGAGGCCTCGGGGAAGACCCAGGACTAAGTGGAGGGACGTCCGGCTGGGAGGAGGCCTCGGGGAAGACCCGGGACTAGGTGGAGTAACGTCCAGCTGGGAGGAGGCCTCGGGGAAGACCCAGGACTAGGTGGAGTAACGTCCAGCTGGGAGGAGGCCTCGGGGAAGACCCGGAACTAGGTGGAGGGACATCCAGCTGGGAGGAGGCCTAGGGGAAGACCCAGGACTAGGTGGAGGCACAGCCAGCTGGGAGGAGGCCTAGGGGAAGACCCAGGACTAGGTGGAGGGACGTCCAGCTGGGATGAGGCCTCGGGGAAGACCCAGGACTAGGTGGCAGAGGTGTGAATCTTCACTGATCTCCCGATTAGATTTGATTACGATTATCATGTCAGCGATTCGATGAGATATCTCGATGCATCTTGATGCGTCAAATACATTTTTCTATTAAAGCCATATAGGATATTTAATTCATAGCTTATCAAGCTTCAAAAACAAAACATTCTGCAGTGTACTAAATAAATTGGATACATAAAACTACAGCACTGAGCACACGGCACTTCCTGAATGTGCAAAACATAACAGAATATGTAAACAGAAAGGTTGTTAGGCATACATTAAATTGTAAACAGAAATAATCGATTATGGCCCGGCTGATTATCGATGCAGAAGCGTCCATGTCCACGATTCAATGCATCGATTATTTGATTCATTTCAACACCTCTACTAGGTGGAGGGACGTCCAGCTGGGAGGAGGCCTCGGGGAAGACCCAGGACTAGGTGGAGGGGATTATATCTCTAGCCTGGCCTGGGAACGCCTCGGGATCCCCCAGTCGGAGCTGGTTAATGTGGCGCGGGAAAGGGAAGTTTTAGGGTTCCCTGCTGGAGCTGCTGCCTTCGTGACCCGATTGGATAAGCAGACGAAGATGGATGGATGGATGGTACTGCTATTAATGAACAATGTGGATGACGGTGTAAATAAAGACAGATTCTTATTTCTGTGGACTCTTGTTTTTAAGTTGTGAGTGAAAAACAGAATAAAGAGCTGCAACAGACCATTACAACCAGAGTCATACTCACTTAGGTCTACAAACCTGAAGTCCATGTGGTGATTTTTGGGGGTTAGTCCTTGAGATGTCCTCTGGTCCATGGCAAGGAACCAGGATCTGTTGAAGTAGTCCAAAAGGGCAATTTTCTTTCAACCTGGACCCTATTTCCCAATGCATTGGTGACAAATGGGAAAATCTTTAAAATTAGTCCAGTATTTAGCGGGAACGCTGTTACCGGCAGCCTTCAACCGGCTGCAATGTAACCCTACAGGACAAATGTTTAGCATCCGTTAGCGTCCACTAAAAGTTCTGTTTTTGCCGCTAACAGGCTCAGATTATTATTCTAAGTGTCTGACAACATTATGGAAAGGATCCCTACAGAGATAGACTTTTTTGTTAAAGAGTAAGATCCTTTTTGTTTACCCAGAAACAGCCTGAAATCACCGTCACCAAACCCACCAGACTCCATGTAAATAATCACTACTTTTAGCGTGTATAGAGCCAGCATATTTCCACATGTAAATGGGTGAATTAAGGGTTTATTTCAACCAAACCAGAGTGGGGATTGTTGGAACAGTGGAAAAGACGAACCAAGAGGGCTTTTCATACTTTGATTTTGTTTCTGTAGACTTTGAATGAAGTGTGTTTTACCATAATAAAATCACTGTTTATTTTAATGGAGTCTGGTGGGTTTGAGTATGTACTGTAAATGACATTGTTCAGGGTTTTCTATTTTGTCACTCGAGGTACATTTATACAGACATAACATCTTCACTCATCCGCAGTAAGGCTGATCCTCTGCAGAGCTGTTTGATATAAATCTGAATTATTGAACTATTAAACCCATGAAATAAAGCTGAAAATGAACTTCCTCATTCATCATTTAGGTTTACCAAGAATCTGTTTCAAATAAAGTGCGATGCTGCCATCTGCTGGTGTAAAATAAGCAAGTAAGCACTGATTCTGACTTCATATTTTCACATACACTTTCTTTCTTTTCATAGACATTGTGACAGTGGTTAACCTTTTGAGGTCTAAGAGCATTTTCTCTATTTTTAAATTCGCCTTTTAAGGGTATTTGCATGTATCTGATCCCCATGTGTTTGATATCGAAATGTTCTTAACAAACTCAACTTTCTGTATAATGATGCACAAATATGTCCTCGAGCAACATATAACCATAACCCCCCCTTGAAGATGACGTAGTATTACAGGGTACCCACAGGATCCTCCAACTTAAATTCAGGGCTTTTTTAAGACCTTTTTAATACCATTTCAAATGAAATTCAATGCCAACTTTGTACCCATTCCGACAGAAGTATGAGGGGAAAATGTCAAATCTGTATACATTTTAAACCCTATAAAATAAGTATGTACAAGTAGGCTACTTGAATTAAATAAAACACTTTATTTAAATTATCAGTCATATTTAATACAATTGATTGGATCATAATTAGAGCTGCAAAGATTAATCGATTAATCGATTAGTTGTCAACTCTTAAATTAATCACCAACTATTTTGATAATCGATAAGTCGGTTTGAGTAATTTTTTGAGACAAAAGTAAAAATTCTCTGATGTCAGCTTGTTAAATGTGGATATTTTCTAGTTTCTTCGCTCCTCTGTGACAGCAAACTGAATATCTTTGAGTTGTGGACAAAAACAAGACATTTGAGGACGTCATCTTGGGCTTTTTGGTAAACACTGATCCACATTTTTCACCATTTTCTGACATTTTAGAGACCAAACAACTAATCAACAGATTAATCGACTATGAAAATAATCGTTAGTTGCAGCCCTAGAGATAATTTGGCCCTAAATCTGAAAAGTTGATGTTCTCTTAATTGGAATTGTGTAAATCTCGTTGACCAAACTGTGAGGGAGAAAGCTATTTGGGACGTGCAACAGTACTCTACATGTCTGGACCTTGATGTGATTCTCATTTTCCAGCGAGGGTCTTAGCGAAGTTAAGTTTCACACCCGTATAATATAAAATCCGTCTTATTTTAGCAACACATTCTCACTCCCATCGCGTCAGAAAGCGATGCTTCGTCAGGTGCCTTTAGCGTTTGTTATTGATGCAAAAAAAGTCTCCTTTAGCGTCAGATTTAGATGCGCTTGGTCGGGATTCTTTGCAACACTGTTCTCACTCCGAACTCATAAAATGTGGATGCTTGGGCAGTGGCTGTCAGCGTCAGATACGACACAAAAATCACCCTTCAGCGTGTGTATAGAACGTACCGGGGAGAGCAGCAGCTACGCGGCGCTTGAAGATGACGTAGTATGTAGAGAGCCAACTGTAGAGAGTAGTATGAAAGCACGAAAGTCTGCGTAGGGAGGCTGGTTGGGGGGGTGGATGGGTCAAACATCACAGGACTTTCACCCTGCTTGTCACGTTTCCTAAACCCAACTGTCCCGTTCTTCTTTACCTAAACCCAACCGTCCCGTTCTTCTTTACCTAAACCCAACCGTCCCGTTCTTCTTTATCTAAACCCAACTGTCCCATTCTTCTTTACCTAAACCCAACCGTCCCGTTCTTCTTTACCTAAACCCAACCGTCCCATTCTTCTTTACCTATACCCAACAGTCCCGTTCTTCCTTACCTAAACCCAACCGTACCGTTCGCCTTTACCTAAACCCAACCGTACCGTTCGTCTTTACCTAAACCCAACTGTCCCGTTCATTACCAAACGCAACCGTCCCGTTCAACCTTTCCTAAACCCAACTGTCCCGTTCTTATTTGTCTAAACCCAACGGTCCTGTTCTTCTTTATCTAAACCCAACTGTCCCGTTCTTATTTGTCTAAAACCAACCGTCCCGTTCTTCTTTACCTAAACCCAACCGTCCCGTTCGTCTTTACCTAAAGCCAACTGTCCCGTTCTTTTCCTAAACCCAACCGTCCCGTTGGTCTTTACCTAAACCCAACTGTCCCGTTCTTTACCTAAACCCAACCGTCCCGTTCATCTTTTCCTAATCCCAACTGTCCCGTTCTTTTCCTAAACCCAACCGTCCCGTTCTTCTTTATCTAAACCCAACTGTCCCGTTCTTCTTTACCTTAACCCAAGTGTCCCGTTAATCTTTTCCTAAACCCAACCGTCCCGTTCTATTTTACCTAAACCCAACCGTCCCGTTCTTCTTTTCCTAAACCCAACCGTCTCGTTCTATTTTACCTAAACCCAACCGTCCCGTTCTTCTTTATCTAAACCCAACCGTCCCGTTCGTCTTTACCTAAACCCAACCGTACCGTTCGTCTTTACCTAAACCCAACTGTCCCGTTCTTTACCAAACTCAACCGTCCCGTTCATCTTTTCCTAAACTCAACCGTCCCGTTCTTCTTTACCTAAACCCAACTGTCCCGTTAATCTTTTCCTAAACCCAACCGTCCCGTTCTTCTTTTCCTAAACCCAACCGTCCCGTTCTTCTTTACCTAAACCCAACCGTCCCGTTCTTCTTTACCTAAACCCAACCGTCCCGTTCTTCTTTACCTAAACCCAACTGTCCCGTTCTTCTTTATCTAAACCCAACCCTTGATGTGATTCTCATTTTCCAGTAAAACCTGAAAAATAAATAAAAAGAAAGTAAAAAAAAGCATTTGAATCCACGTGAGGAACACGAAAATGAGTTTTCAATCATGTTGTTTTATTACTTCAGTAAAGCTGTTGACTGAGTGAACTGGGATTAAAAATGTTCCCGACATCCTCAATAGAAACTCCACACGTTTACGTTTCCACGTAGATCGGACTGTAACAAAAACACGACCGCTGGATGATTGTTTCGCATCGCTACCATTAAAATAAAAACAAATGAAAAAAATTATCTTTAGTGGACATAGACTTCCATCATAGACAGCAGCAAGCTGCACCAGCTGTCTCCTCTTCCAGTGTTAAAATGTATTAAAATATACAATATATAAAAAATACAACATATGTCTCGTCTTCTTCGTCTTGGTACGTGTTTAAAACACTGTGGATGAATGTGAAAGATCCAAGTTTCCCGTCCATTTATTAATCCAGAGTCCAAGCAGGGTTCCAAAATTAGCACCATTTACCAGCCAAATGCTGATAAAAATATGCAAGTGGCTGGTAGATTTGCTTCACTCACCAACCCACAAAAACAATAGTAATCTACTGAGTGGCTGGTGGACGAAAAAGTTCATATTTTGAACCCCCAATTCTTATTGTCGGTTAAACGGTTAAGCTTTAACATCCCTAACTGTGGTGAAAGAAATTGTTCTGGGTTTAAATAAAAACCAGCAATTCAGATTTTTAACAAAAAATCCACGAAAGAAACATCATGTGAACAAGCCAGGGTGGAGGAAGGAGGAACTTGACATTTATCCACATTGTCTGGTTGGCTCGGCCGCGGCTTTGCGACCCTCATGTGCACTAAAAGTCCTCTGACAAAAGTTGGACGGCCCGTCCCGCTGGGTCACACATTGGTGTAAATCTGAGTCCTTGTAACAACAATTATGTAATAAAAAGTCAACATGTTATACATTGCCACTTAATTATGTAATAACCTGCCGAACATTGAAAATAGAAACCGAAATGTGTAATAATTGTGTCCGCACCAAGATGCATTTCCATTACGAAAATGTAATAATGTGGATGCATTATGTAATAACCAACCAAATGGATTTCTTTGTCTCTACTGGCTTTAAAAGGCACTTGAAGAAAAGAAAAAGTTATAAATATAGCCTATTTCCCCGTAAAATACTTCAATCGCTCATCTTATCTTTACTTACACGCATTATGTAATAATGTATCACAAAATGTGGGTGTTATTACATAATGTGGGTGTAATTACATAATGCAGGTGTTATTACATAATGAGGGTGTTATTACATAATGAATGTGTTATTACATAATGAGGGTGTTATTACATAATGAATGTGTTATTACATAATGAGGGTGTTATTACATAATGTGGGTGTAATTACATAATGTGGGTGTTATTACATAATGTGGGTGTTATTACATAATGCGGGTGTTATTACATAATGAGGGTGTTATTATGAGGGTGTTATTACATAATGAGGGTGTTATTACATATGGGTGTTATTACATAATGTGGGTGTTATTACATAATGTGGGTGTTATTACATAATGCGGGTGTAATTACATAATGCGGGTGTTATTACATAATGAGGGTGTTATTATATGAGGGTGTTATTACATAATGAGGGTGTTATTACATATGGGTGTTATTACATAATGTGGGTGTTATTACATAATGTGGGTGTTATTACATAATGCGGGTGTAATTACATAATGCGGGTGTTATTACATAATGAGGGTGTTATTATATGAGGGTGTTATTACATAATGAGGGTGTTATTACATATGGGTGTTATTACATATGGGTGTTATTACATAATGCGGGTGTAATTACATAATGTGGGTGTTATTACATAATGCGGGTGTAATTACATAATGTGGGTGTTATTACATAATGAGGGTGTTATTACATAATGTGGGTGTTATTACATATGTGGGTGTTATTACATATGTGGGTGTTATTACATAATGAGGGTGTTATTACATGAGGGTGTTATTATATAATGTGGGTGTTATTACATAATGTAGGTGTTATTACATAATGTGGGTGTTATTACATAATGAGGTGTTATTACATAATGTGGGTGTTATTACATAATGAGGGTGTTATTACATAATGAAAATGTTATAACATAATGTGGGTGTTATTACATAATGTGGGTGTTATTACATAATGAAAATGTTATAACATAATGTGGGTGTTATTACATAATGAGGGTGTTATTACATAATGCGGGTGTTATTACATAATGAACATGTTATAACATAATGTGGGTGTTATTACATAATGAAGGTGTTATTACATAATGTGGTTATTACATAACGTGGGTGTTATTACATAATGCGGTTGTTATTACATAATGCAGTGTAAACGTATTACATCTTGATGTATTGTTACGTAATGCGTTGTTCCGGTCCGTGTCCCGCAGCCTCAGCTCTGCGGCGTTTTCTGTACGGCGTGCGTGCGAATGTGCCGTTTGTAGTTGGAGTTGTCACTGAACCTGCGGCCGCACTCGTCGCAGCAGTACGGCTTCTCGCCCGTGTGAATCCGCAGGTGTTTCTGGTAGCCGTCGAAGCGCGTGAGTCTCTTCCCGCAGATGTCACACGTGTACGACTTGTCGGCCTTGGCGTCCGCCTTGCGGTGCACCTGCACGTGTTTGGCCCAGGCGGCGCGCTGGGCGAACGCTCGGCCGCAGACGGTGCAGATGTACGAGTCCACCACCTCGGACAGCGCGGCGTCCGGGTCGACACCGTCCAGCCCGCCGTTGCCTGAAGCGTCGGCGCCGGTGTCCTCGCCCAGGTCCTCGCCGCCAGTCTGCGGGGCCGAGGGGTAGAGCTGTAACAAATCAAAATTCATCATTATGATTAATCGTCTCGGAAAGAATCTCTGTCAGTCAAATTTTAAAATATTTATTAATTACTCTTTTCATTTAATTTTTCTTTTCATAATTCAACGCATAATCAGCCAAAGTCTGCATATTTATGCGTGGGCCGCATTTTTATCAAATACGCCGCACTTTCGCCGCATGAATTGCCGATTTCCGCGCAAAATATGCGGGGCTTGCATGATTTCGTTGCAAAAAAGTCACATATCTTAGCAGAAAGTTGAAAAATGTTGCATTTACTTCACACAAGAGCAGCCATTTCCCCCTGTTGTGCATTATGATTAATCGTCTCAGAAATAATTGCAAATAACAATATAAGTGTCTCTGTCAGTCAAATTTAAAAGTATTAATTATTGATTTCAATAATAGTAGTAAAAGTAGGCTATGTTTCAACTCAGGACAGCGCCACTTCTCACAAATACAGATAGGATTGGAGATGAGAAGTTTAACTGACACGTAACCGCGATCAGCTTCGTGGGAAATTACAGCGTAACTCTCGCCAAAATGCAACCTAATAGTAGTAAAAGTGGTCAGTGTAACGCTTATCAGTTCAATTTTCTAAGCACAAACGGACATTTGGAAAAACAGAAAAATGGGTTAAAATATCCAAGTTTTCATTTGTTTCCGCCATGACAAAATAAAAAGTTGGATTTGTTTGTTTTTCCAATTTTCTGTTTTTATTCAGAGGATCAGAAATTTAGAAAATTACAAAATTGCGTCTGGGCTCCAATTATTCAATACTGCGATGGTATTCTCTCCCTCGTTCCGCCTAGCTGCACCTAGGGCTGAACGATTAATTGCATTTTCGATAATATCGCGATATGTTAAAACGCGATTTCCTAATCGCAAAGGCTGCGATTTGGTCACGTGACTCGCGAGAGCAAATCAGTCTGCACTCCGCAGAGAAAGCATCAACTAGCACGCTAACGCTACGCCGTACCTTCAGCTGATTTCTGTCATTCAAACAACTCTGAGTTGTAGTTTAAAACTTTTACAGCCATTTTAATAACATGAAGGGTTTTATTCGGGCTTGAGTCTATACATGCAGTTAATGGATACAGGCACACAGAACTGAAGGCTCGTTTGGCAACGATTAGCTCTGATTAGCGGTTAGCTCCGGTTAGCGGTTAGCTCCGTTATAAAGATATGAGTGGAGGAGCTGCCACTGAGAGGGGTAACAACCAGACTTTGATAAATGACGTTCGGGGAGCTTTCACAGCAGCGTGGCCGCGGTGTTTCAACAGTTTTATTAGTCCAGTTAATCCCACGGCAAGAACACCAGCAACATGCTAACGTAACGATAGCCTCTCTGAACAAGTGCACACGGCAGCACGCAACTTCACGAGGGGGAGGGGCTGGAGGCAGCTCCTCTCTGTGCACTGTAAAAAATTATGTGTGTGTGTGTGTGTGTGTGTGTGTGTGTGTGTGTGTGTGTACTATATTTTTACTTATTTAACTGTCTAGTGTGTAATTCTGTGTTCATACTATAAATTATTATATTATTCTTTGTTGAATAATACAGAAGACAAAGAGCTTAAAAAAATAATCAAATTCGCAATATTTGGGGAAAAAATCGCAATTAGATTATTTTCAAAAATCGTTCAGCCCTAGCTGCACCTCTGACAAGCACCTCTGACCCCTAAAGTCTATCAGTTTTTTTTTTTTGTTGGGTCTATATGCAGTTAATGACCTGCATATTCCACAAAGTAGAGGGAGAGAATACCATCGCAGTATTGAATAATTGGAGCCCAGACGCAATTTTGTAATTTTCTAAATTTCTGATCCTCTGAATAAAAACAGAAAATTGGAAAAACTGTTTAAAGATCCAATTTTTTAATTTGTCAAGGTGGAAAAAAAATGAAAAATTGGATATTTGAACCCATTTTTCTGTTTTTCCAAATGTCTGTTTGTGCTTACAAAATTGAACTGATGAGCCTTACACTGACCAAAAGTAGGCTATGTTTCAACTCAGGACAGCGCCACTTCTCACAAATACAGATAGGATTGGAGATGAGAAGTTTAACTGACACGTAACCGCGATCAGCTTCGTGGGAAATTACAGCGTAACTCTCGCCAAAATGCAACCTATAGGGTCTTTTTGTGAATGTACCCGAGTCAAACTTTCATTTAAAAGCATATTTAGGACGGAATCGCCACTTTTAAGATTGACCGTATTCTTGGTCAAATGGCCTTTTGAATGGGAGTAATAGGGACACTTTTATGCTAGCCTCAAAATAGCTATTTTTAAGAAGGCTCGACACAACAACATTGGTTGTGTACCCAGAGTTTACTAAAAAGAAGGTTTTGAACAACTCTCCGTAGCGCTTGTTGTTTCCGGCTGCTACCACCTCGGCAGTCAAAACGAGTCAATATCAAAACAACTAGCCACAGATTTAGGATATATCCGTTGGTCACCGGTGGAGTTAAGGTGTAGAGTCCCTGGTGAGACTTATATAGCAAAGTCTCATGTTGTGTCGAGCCTTCTTAGTGTTTTTAAAATAGCTATTTTGAGGCTAGCATAAAAGTGCCCCGAGCACGAAAATACGGTACATCTTAAAAGTGACGCTTCCGTCCTAAATATGCTTTTAAACTAAAGTTTGACTCGGGTACCTTCACAAAAAGACCCTAGGTTGAATTTTGGAGAGTTACGCTTTAAGAATCAATGCCACCGAAATAACCAATCACACTATGACAGACTCTCCACTTAGCACCAACTGCAATGTTTAATTTTAAATGAATGCAGCCTACTGGCAGTCTGGCACTGGGTGCTCAGTATTTTCCGTGGATGCTCCGGAGCTCGAGCACCCACGGAAAATACTATCTACTACTACTAGTATCGGCGCCTATGATTCAGAGGTTATTGGGCCTGTCCAGTTTAACTCCACATTAGGGCTGCTGGAACGAATGCCGAAATTCGAATATTATTCGAATATTAAAAATAATATCAAATGGAATTCGAATGGTATTATAGAGGAAGATTGACAGCTCTACTCCACATACTGTTGTGTTGATGGAGTTTATTGTCAAAACGTTCTTCCGAGTCAACTATTAAACGAAGAGCTCCACCAGAAACGTCACCGCGGTGGGTCCGTTCTGATTGGACAACGTTCAACTTGTCAGTTCTGTCAGCTTGTTCTGTGTGTGAAAGAATCCTGAAGGAAACACTGTATAAAATAAATATATAGTCAGAGCAATAATTACTTACAGTTAGAGATGCTCCGATACTGCCTGAAACGCTGGTATCGGTATCGGGAAGATCTGGAGTTTATGCACCGATCCGATACCACGTAAGAAAGCCCGAAAGAAAATCTACGTTAAAGTAGTTTATTTATGTTGTTTTTCCGTTATAACTGACTGTCAAACTGGAGAATAAAAGAAAGTTCTGTGGCGTTCATTGTTCATGTTTCACAAAGAGTTTAGGGATAGTAGTATACAGCTGTTAAAACATAATAAAATATATGACACACTGGTATCGGATCGGTACTCGGTATCAGCCGATACGCGAGTTCAGGTATCGGAATCGGTATCGGGAAGCAAAAAATGGTATCGGGCCATCTCTACTTAGAGTACCAGTCAAAAGTTTGGACACGCCTTCTCATTTACCTGAATGGGAACTCGTGTCCAAACTTCTGATTGATACTGTGAGTAATTACAATTATCATACGCCTTAAGACCTTTACACACACACACACACACACAGGTTTGTTTCACTATCTTTGTGGGGACCCGTCATTGACATAATGCATTCCCTAGCCCAGTGGTTCCCAACCTGGGGTCTGGGGACCCCTAAGGGGGGCAGCAAAGATCACAGGGGGGGCGCAACTCTTTATCTGGTTTGAGGTTGAGGTAAAAAAAAATATATATATTTGCACATGTTAAAGAAATTATGATAATACACTAGAATATATAATGTATACAAAAGTCTGTATAAAAACTATATATTTTTGTTCTCGCTTAAACTTGTAGGCAGGGTACTTAGTAGGCCAAACCTCCGGGACCTCTTAACCTGGGACCCTGCTGTCATCAGGTCAGCTGCTAGCTGCTAGCTGCTAGCTGCTAGCATCCTCGTTTTTCCTGCCGCCACGGCATCACTATTTTATGAACGAAACATGGCGGAGAAACGTAAAAGTGCTGATAACTCCTCTGTATCAAAAAAGAAAGTAAGGGAAAGTTACCTCAACTTCGGTTTCGGAGGGGGGGCTCAGCATTTCTTAGACATAAGTAGGGGGGGAGCTAAGGAAAAAAGGTTGGGAACCACTGCCCTAGCCCCTTACCCTTACCTTAACCATCACAACTAAATGCCTAACCTTAACCCTTACCCTCACCCTAACCATAACCTAATTCTAACCCTAATCCTAAAACCAAGTCTTAACCCTCAAACAGACCTTTAACCTTGTGGGGTCCAGCATTTTGGGCCCCACAAGGCTGTGCAGACCCCACAAGTATACTGTATTTCCTGGTTTTTGGACCCCACGAATATAGTAAAACAAGCACACACACACAAACACACAAACTTCTGATTGGTACTGTGAGTAATTACAACTATCATTCGTCTTAAGACCTTCATGACAAGACAGCGATGTAATAATTCTTGCCGGCGTACCGAGGGGCCCGGCAGGGGGCCCGGCAGGGCGTCCAGCGGCGAGTCGTCTTCCGGGCCGCCGGGGTCGGAGAGCGAGGACGCCAGGCGCTCGGTGTCCCGATCGTTTGTGGCGCTGCCGCCTCCGCCTCCGCTCCGGAACAACAGGAACTTGACGTCGTTGTGCCCCGCCGTCTCGTCCCGCCACAGATCCTCCTCTTCCTCCTCCTCCTCTTCCTCTTTAATGGACGGAGGATTGAAGTCGTTCAGGTCCAGACCGGAGCTCCAGTCAGGCGGCTCGCACAGAGCTGCCAACGACAAACGACTGAGTCAGGACTCGGACAAACGTGCGTTTAACCTAGGGCTGTTGGAACGAATTCCAGGGTACCGTCTATTTGCTGGATTGTTCCGAGGTAACCGCCGGTAGCTAACGTTAGCAGATAAGCCTGTTGACAGCAACGGCATTGTTCATATTCATGCTAGGGTTGGGCGGTATCCAAATTTTGATACCGTCAAAACTCCTCCCTAATTTACCGCGGTATACGGTATTACCGTGACTAATTAAAAATGATGACGTAAGGCTCAGACGGCGTCACCAAACTGTTGGCTTACACCGTTCAGAAACTGAATACCAAACACTAATACTGAAACAATAATAACATAACAACAACTTACAAAAAACTACTTTCTCCTCCACACTGTCACGTGATGAACAACCACATAATTACATAAATTATATTTAATATTTAATCCTTGTCTCCTATATAAGTGCATTGCATTTTCTTTAATGACGGTATTGAAACTGATACCGTTGCTATTTTTAAGACCCCGCGATATACCGTATTACCGTATTACCGTAGTACCGCCCAACCCTAATTCATGCACAATGACACATAAAGCAAACTTGCTAAAAAAAGAACTATACACTGTTCAGGTAACGTTACTGTTGACGTTCAAACAGCCCTGTGTGTGTTTTGAGAAATATCTTTATACTGCATTAAGGCTATATTTATTTTATTTTTATTTGTTATTTATATATTATTTTATTGCCATTACCTGTTTTCCCTGTTTTCATACATACAGAAGTTTAGTTTGCTAAATTTATCACATTTTTTTAGTTGGATATTGGATGTGAAAAGAAGGAAATGGTTCTTCCATAACATTGCACTTGAGATGTGTGTGAATTTCCCACACCAGGAGTAATTTATATAGTTCTATTTTATAGTGATCCATTATCTATTTAAAAAATGTTCTATGTTCTGTGCAAAATGTAACATTTTCTATTAAAGAAAAGATAGAAAATAAATATTTGTGTGTGCTGTAAAGTGGTTAGAAAATATGAAATCGGAATCGGCTAAAATCGGTATCGGCCGGCCTAACAGAGCTGCCAACGATAAACGACTGACTGTGCGTTTAACCTAGGGCTGTTGGAACGAATTCCGAAATTCGAATATAATTCGAATATTAAAAAAAAAAAAAATCAATAATATTCGAATGCTAAAATTACTATTCGAATATTGCTTTTTTATGAATTTTTTAAAT
>NC_050188.1:15596210-15663710 GCF_008315115.2 Sander lucioperca
AATTACTCTTACCTCTCATTAGTCCAAACTGGTGGTGGTGGTGGTGTCCAAACATTGTTTGTCCACCTCAGTATGAGTGTGTGTGTGTGTGTGGGCAGGACAAAGGGACATTGTGCACTCTCCGTTTGGTCATGGTGCTTTTGACTAAAAGACCCTGCGGTTCTTGTTGTAAAATCTGCAACAACCTTAGCAAAAAGAAGAAAAGATGGTGAGAATTTATTTTCCAATACAATATCGGGAGAAAAAAGCATTTAATTAGGGAGAAGGTAGAACATGTTTGTGTCCGGAAAACTCCATTCTACAGTATGGCATCAATCTGGAACAATTTTTTGGTTCCTTTATTATTTTTTTGTGACAGATGAACCCAATGACTTACTGTATACAAGATGTCAGTCACAACAAAAAAATGATTACACACCACAAAAGCTGGACATGAAAACAGTCAATAATATCAGACATGTGCAAGAGAACAGAGACCACACTCTCTGTTTGCAGCATGTATCACCTAGTTTTCAACCAGAAGAGGGATGTAGCTGAAAACACTGCAGAACCTGAAAAAAAGTTTGAAAATAGTAGTAATTCTTCAAAGCTGTGAGGCCTACAAACAAGATTCCATTGACCTCTATTGTATTTTGGTAACCTCATACACAGATATCTCAAAACCTACTGTATAGACAAATTAAACCAACGTGGAGCAAAGCAATACAATATTTGTTTGTTTTCATTTTATTTTGGTGAACTAACTCTTTAAACACAACTGTTGCAACATTTATGGAGGATCTAACTGCTAAAAGTTTCAAATTGTCACAAAAAAGTAAAAAAGAAGCAGTCTCACTATCTGTCTTTACTTTCGGTTTGTTTTTCACTCAGTTTGTGTTCTCAGTCTCTTTCTTCTCTCCCTCTTTAACTCTTTGTCTCTCTCCATCTCCTCGTCTCCCCCCATCTCTTTCCCTTTTCTATATCTCACCTCCCATCTTTTCCTCATCTCTCTCTCTCCCTCTCTCTCTCTGTGTCTTCCTCCTCCCTCAGGCCAAACTCCAGCTATCAGATTTCTCTCTGCTTGGTTCTTTTCAATTAGACTTGCTCACATCCCACAGCCCTCTGAGTGTGTATATATGAATGTGTGTGTGTGTGTGTGTGTGTGTGTGTGTGTGTGTTTCTGTGTGTATGTAGCTATGTGTGACACCTTAGGAAAAGGAACCATGGTGAATTCTATTAAGAAGCCACTCATTTTCCAACACTCAAAACGCAGCAAGTGTCCGCCCCCTCTTCTCTTCTCTTCTCTTCTCTTCTCTTCTCTTCTCTTCTCTTCTCTTCTCTTCTCTTCTCTTCTCTGACTCACTCAGATGAGAGCATTAGTGGTGACAGCTGATTGCATTATAGGTGATATCATCGCATGTGCACATAGGGACACATACCATCTTTCTTTCCTTATTCAAAGCTTGTAGTTACAGAAATTATTTAGATTGAAAACAACTGATTTGTCTGTTTTTCCCACAAGTTTTGATAGCTAATCTAATAATACAACAACCAGTAAACAGATTTGAAATATCTGTGTTAATTGTGCTAAACATGTGATGGTTTTGGATAAACAGCTGTTCATTAATATTTTATTTCACCATTGTGGTTTATTTTTTTTTTACAGTAATTTATATTGAGTGTTGCAATTATATATATATATATATATATATATATATATATATATATATATATGCAGAATAAACATTTACTGTATTATAGGAAGATGATGCTATATGGTATTATTATGGCAAAATGACCTCCTACGTGTGTGTAATACAAATGACCTTTTTTGATCATTAGAGGTGCTATGGAGCAATGTTTTAATCCCTTTGCATCTTGAGCTCTGCTAACACATGTATGAACACGAACATGCGTGTGATGCAATACAAATGCTGCCAACTGAGGGTGGTAATGCAAATATGTAGAGCAGGCAATCCACAAAACATGAAGAAGAACAAGACAAATTGATGACCAACTTGTAAATGGAGGGATTAACAAATTAAAACATCTGTCAGTTTCTAGCTAGGCCTGCAGGTCAAATTGAGACCGTCCTCCCAAGAATAAGAGACAGCATCAGTTGTTTCAGCAAGTGCCTCAAAACAACATATATTTACCTTCAAGTAACAAAGCCCATAGTAATTATAACGAGAGCAAAGGAGGATGTCAGGTGATGGTATTATAGAGGACAAAAATGTGCATAGCGAGGAAGTCGGGGGTGGATGGATAAAAAAAAACATCAGACTTTAACACGGGAGACAGCTGTTTGTTTTCTGTTTCCAACCAGTAGTCAAGGTTGGTTTTAAAGTATGGCTGCGATTGTTCATTCATTCATCGATCATATAATTTTAATCCAAACCAAGGTGTTTCCCTAACTTTGACAAAGCACTTATTTTAACCCAAATTATGATCTTTCTATGCTGCTGTAACTCATGCATGGACTCAAATGTGAGGACAAAAAAGCTTTTGCAATCACTGTACAGTAGTTAGCTTTCACTACAGATTATATCATCATTTAGTCAGTTATAGCCAGTCCTGCAGCCAAACAATAAGCTCTCATTTGGAAGTACAAAATGGTGCAGGTGGAGGAACTCATACATCTCCAGTCTGTTTCCTGGTGAGCCATTTATCATAGACATGAGTAAGACGGCCGCCCTCTGTGTATCATGGGACGTGGAAAGGATTCAAATTTGGAGGTCAGCATCTTCACACACACTTATGCTTTATGTAAAGATCATTTACAGTCCAATATGTTTTTATATACACACAAATACCTGGGAAAAGATGTTTTTGGTGGCTTGCATCATATGAAATGTTTGGAGCAACACAATCTCAATGTTGATGATGTTCAGACTATGACACCAGAGCCAATTTATTGCAGACAAGATACGGTGAGTGTGTGTGTGTGTGTGTGTGTGTGTGTGTGTGTGTGTGTGTGTGTATGTGTGTGTGTGTGTTTGTGTAGACTATAAGACAGCCTGGGGGTTAATTAGAGAATAGTAAACAGAACACATGTGGCAGCTTAATATCCCCTCTGCCTTACAGCTTATTTCACACCCCACCCGCTCTGTTGCTCTCCCTATTTGTGTGTGTGTGTGTGTGTGTGTGTGTGTGTGTGTGTGTGTGTGTTTATCTGTATGGTCGGGGTCATGGGCGTTTCTCCACCACCTATCCCAGAGGCACTACCCCTACACCCACCCACACACAGCCGTGGTGGTGCTGGGGCAGGTGTGTGTGTGGTTTGGAGGTAATTTAAACCAGATGAGGTGGTGTCTTAAAGCCTGTGGCCCCTGTCACCTCATCAATATCGAAGTGATGGAGGAATGACAAGATAGATAAATGGGTGGAGGAGAAGAAAGGAAGAAAGCATTGTCTCACAAAAAAGGGCAACGGAAAGAGGACAAAATATTAGGGATTCTATCTATCTATCTATCTATCTATCTATCTATCTATCTATCTATCTATCTATATAAATCAAACTTATATTGGCTTTACACATCCTTGTTGCTGCTTTTAAGGTCTGCAAACTAAACAAAAAAGAGCAATTGTCCTTACTACTGTACTTTTTTGGTGTATCTTTATTATTAATGAAGACTTACTGTTGGGAAAAAGCTGCCAAGCTAAAATTTTTGAGACAATTAAAACATGTACATATGGATCATAGCCCCAGTTGTAGAGGCTTAAAGGCTAAAGGTGTTATTTTACAGTATTGTTTTTATTGTCAATATCTCTCATTAAAAGACTCCTATAACGGGGCGAAATCAAATGCGTTGGTCCATCTCTCAACACAGCTATCCTACATTTTTTGTTGCACTTTTCACTCGCCTTACTACGTATATGTAGATAGAAAACAACAAAAGCCCCTGTGAGTGTAAATTGGGATTCCTTTTGTCTGCACTGAAGGAAATCATAATCACTCATCCATCGCACACTTACTCTACTCTGCGTCTGTTCAATATCATAATACTGTCTGTTTATGATGCCTCTTATTTCCCTAATTATAACCACAAATTTCATAGGCGGTCTGGTTGCAGCATTTAAGGCATTTAAGCTTGACAACAGGGTGCTTTTCCCCCCGAGCGACGTAGTCTGAACTTCGGCAGTTCTTCCAGCGTGAACCAGCGACTGAGCAACAAAAGACCAATCTGTTAGACCTATAAATGAGCAGTCAGGTGTGTGTGTGTGTCTGTGTGTGTGTGTGTGTGTGTGTGTGTGTGTGCGCGCGTGTGTTTCCGAGCAGTAAATGAACACTCTCTCTATCTCTCATCTATCAAAGGCTTGACACCAGGAGCAGCTGTGAGAGCACACACACACACACACACACACACACACACACACACACACACACACCCTCACTACTACTTTAGCAATTTGGGATAATTAGCCTACTATACAATGTCCGCCTGTGGTCCCCAGGGGTCCAGAGTGTGTGTGTGTGTGTGTGTGTGTGTGTGTGTGTGTGTGTGTGTGTGTGTGTATGTGTGTGTGTGTGTGTGTGTGTGTGTGTGTATGTGTGTGTGTTTCTGTGGGTGTCTAGTAAGGATCAGCTGTGTTAAGCGTCCCGTGACATCTAAACTACTAATTCATTGCTACATTAACAGCATTGATTAACATACGGCTGCAGACACACTGACATACTGACACAAATACACACACACACACACACACACACACACACACACAAACACATCTGGGGAACCCCTCGTGATGCCTTCAGCTATAATATTTCTAGGTTTAGATATAGAGTGCAACACATTTTTTTTTTATTTGAGGCTTGTTCTCAATTAAAGAAATTGTTAGTGGACTAACCTCATACAATTTTGTCAAATAATCCATTAGTTGATTTAATTGACAGATTTGTAAAACTGAGTTTCGCCACAAAGAATCATGCAAAAGCACCACTTTAAATATTGTGTTTACAAGAGATGTGCTCATTAATTCCTTGGAACCAAGTCATTCAGCACAAAAAGAGCATAAAAAAATGACTAAACGCCTAAAGAATCCTAGTCGACTAATATCGAAATGATCGATAACGAGGGAGCAGCCCTGTTGAAATTCACAAATGTAACCATGTGGGATTTAACGCAAGGTGAAAGTAACAATTTTACTGTATAGAAGAATAATGGAAACAATAATTTTGTACATCTTTGAATTCCAGGAGTTATGTAACTCTACTTTACAATTTCTCTAGGGACTTGATTGAAAAATCTGAGAAAATATTAGACAGTATGAGGAAACCTAAATAGAAAATTTAACATAATGATTATTTAGATGCTCATAGCAGTAGTTTTCTAATGTTGCGGTTGCACTGACATCTTTCGTCATTTCAGTACAAACTCTGAAGTAAATTAATTTTTAGTATATTAACTTTTATTATTCACAGCAAAACACTGTGTAATAATACTGTTACAAGTAAAAGTCCTGCATTTAAAATCCTAAGTAAAATTATTAGCATCAAAATATACTTAAAGTAACAAAACTACAAGAACTCATTGCGCAGAATGGCCCATTTCTGAATCATACATATTATGTTACTGGATTATAATTAGTGATGCATTCATGTGTATATCACTTTAATGTTGCTGCTGGTAAAGGTGGGGTTAGTTGATTTATATTTTGTATTAATAATCTAAACCTGCAAAGTAACTAACGGAAGGTATCACATTGAAGTCCAGTACTTGAGTAAATGTACTTAGTTACTTTTAAACAGTAGATGAGTAGTGAAAAATGGGACACTTAAGTGCTAGCCTGACATGGTCATACGACCTTGAATGTTGTGGGCTGGGCTAAGTTCGGCTGGCATCTAGGCTACTTAAGTGCCCTAAAATCTGAAGAATCTTGTGTTGTTGTTGTTGTGGCTGACAAGCAGACAATCGTGATTGGAGAGCAGAAGAGAGCAAAAAACATCTGTGTGTGTATTGTTGGTCGCACGCACGCACGCACGCACGCACGCACGCACGCACGCACAGGGTCTCCATGTAAGATAATGATGTATAACTGTCTCTCTCAGCTGCTTTGAGCCTCAATGTCCTACTGTGACAAGAGCCAGGTGCTGGTGGGAGAGAGAGAGAGAGAGAGAGAGAGAGAGAGAGAGAGAGAGAGAGAGAGAAATCAACCTGCAAATCAATAACATCTTGATTGAAGATGATTACACTCTTCATTTCCTCTCTTCTTCCTGTGTATATGTATAAGAGTGTGCATGATATTTTTTGTCATCACGATCTCCTCTTGTCTGCTCCTTCTTCATAATCTGTCCAATCACTCACACACACACACACACACACACACACACACACACACACACACACACACACTCACACACAGACACACACACATGCACTCACACACAGACACACACACACACACACACACACACACACACACACACACACACACACACACACACACACACAATAGCCCCTGAACTTTGAACAGTAAAGGCTGTTTTATGCTTTTGCATCAACTCCACGCTGTAGCTACACAGAGTTCTGCATCGGGGTTGCTTTGCATCGCGGTGCATTTCACTGCCATAACGCTAGGGGTTGATGAGTCTGAGGTTATTTGTGAGGTGTCTGCCAGCCAGTTTATGTTATGTTAGCAAGCAAACTTTAGCACAACTGCCCACAAAATACTGCTTGCTGGAGAAGTGCTAATTTCAAAACGTTACTGACATATAGACACTTTACAAACTGATAACCCCGTCATTGTAACAAAAATATGTTACAATACAATGTTACAATGTGTACAAATATGCAAAATATGTTTTTATGACATGAATTTATTTGCAAAGCTTATGTCAGTGAACTAGCATGTTGCTACTCCCCACAATAGGCTGCTTGAAACACCGACTATCAACACATAGGACGAGTTGACCAATCACAGTCCTTGCGGTCTGCGTTGCCTCGACGTGAAGTTACACATTTTTGGAGGTGCACGTTGAGCTACGGCTGAGGGCTCGGAGGGGGGTTCGCGACGACGCAGAGGGGTCTGCGGGGGTACGCCGTCGATTCGACGCAGAAGCATGAAACAGCCTTAAAGGTGCTCTAAGAGATGTTGGGTGACGGTACTTCTTGTTGACGTTCAAAGTATTGTCAAACAAAACGAGGCTAGCTCGCCCCTCCCTCCTCCTCATCCCGTCCCCTCCCTTCCATGCTTCCGCGCACTAATCCCCCAAACCCCACCCGTAAAAATCCTTCTTGTCGGTTATTGGCTGGAACGCTGGAAGACAGTTTGTTATGTTTGGTGGTGCAGGTTGGCGCAGTTTGTTTTTGTTGCCGTTTGTGGAGCCTGGGCTTTCTACAGAGACCGCGTTTTTTTTACAGTGTGTTCAGGGGACAGGCAGCTCGCGGATAGTGAGGAGATGTGTGCTGTTTGCTGACAAAACATGTTGTAGCCTAAAAAACGCGTGACAGTGCTTAGAGCACTTTGAAGGTGAGATTTATATACGCAGAGAAACACTGTGAACACTACTCATACGTACATTGAAACTGTAATCATTCCTCCTGTTTATACTTTCTAATCCTAAAGCACTTCCAATGGTAAAAATGGGTAACAGGATACATAGTCATCCAAAGTTCAACTGAAGCTATGGTATACGTGATAGTCAAATGTAGTGGGTATCTTTCAAAGTTCATCAACTTCGCTATAACAGCCATTATGAACGTATTTTGTCCATTAGATTGTCCTGGTTTTGTCCATTTCATTCTTGCTGAAAATTTGCCCACAGAACCCACTACAGCATCAGAAAACAAAAGCAACTCCAGTAATGACGAGAGCTTGAGTATTTACACATGAATAACTGTGCACATGGCTGAGTAGGAAACTGTGTGCAGACTCAAGCAGAGACCATGCTGATTCCCGAGTCATCTGCAAACATAAGGCATTTAATTTAAGTATCTAACAGAGGGAGATCAGATATATCTGATCGTTCTAGTGATTTTGTCAATTCACTGATGGTTTAAATAGGATTAGAGTAATACTGCAAACATGTTTTACAGCTCTCTGATTTTGGGGAAGTAATCTGTTCCATAATGTAATTTTTACATTGTTCCAGAGCTTTTTTGATATCTAAAAAGCAGGAAAATGCTGTTGTCTTTTTGAGGACATGCGTATTGATCAGGGTGTGATTCTGGGTGTGGTTCTCTCTATCTCTTTCTGAACTTATTGCTCTTTCCACAGCCTATTGAGAAAAAGAGAAATTGAGAGAGAGAGAGGACCATTGTTGCTTTCATTGACCCAGCTGTAAAACATTTGCATTTCCTTCATGTCTTCTTTCTTTCTCCTGAACTGCTTGTTTATTACAGCAGCTCCATCTCTGTCTCTGCTTATCTTTTCTATCTCTCTCTCAGAGACAAGCTGAGACAGAAAAAAATTAAACAATGATGGTGGTAAAGATGGAGCAAGGGAGGTAAACAGACAAAAAAAAAGAGGTAAAAAGACATGTCTGTGATCTCTGTGTGAAGCTGATCCCTGCTTGGCCCAATTCTTTATCTCTACACCTCTCTGTCCTTTTTGCCTCTGTTTGTTTATTTTTTCATTCCGTCATACATCCTGCTATACACTGATTCGTTTTTGAACTGCTATTTGCAACTTAAAGTTATACTTTTATGATTTTAGGTTATGACTCCCATTGCATTATTTGCAGGGTTTTCTCCAACTGTATCTCTTTTCTTTGACATCTTTTTCATCCACTCTGCAGGTAGTGATCCTCTGCTGACATGTGCCTCAGCAACCCACAATTACTGCCATGTTTAGTTAAAGATTAAAGAGAGAAGGGTGAAATGATAAGCAATTAGGATGTGGTGTGATTTCATTAACAATGTCTCAAGTATTTGTTCACCTCCAGCAGTCTTGATATTTTTATCTATTTTTTTTTTAAGTTTGACAGGTTGCCCTGTGCAAAACTTTTGGCTGCTGTGTGGCTCCACTAATGCCTATTTTAAAAATTCAGTTCAGTGTTGCAAACAAGCAAACTGTGGAGCAGCACAGAAACATAAACAACCAGTTGCTTCAATTAAGATATCCACACTCACAGTGTGTGCAAGCGAGGTGAACAGAGTTGTTTTGAGCTTAAAAATTGGTCATTTCCTCCTATTTCAGTGACATTTTGGAGGTTAACTATGCCTTGAATGTGGTGCTATTGGCTGAAAGCTACATTTAAACTTTAATGCAGGTAACAGATTGCAGAGTGACAAAATAAGATTGATTAAAAAAGAGGCTGTCAAACAAAACAAACGTTGCAAATTATTCCTCTTCAACATACTACACATTAAATTAAATTATTGTTAGCAAAAGAAAGAAATAACTTAAGTTACATGTATTCTGTAATTGTATAACCAGGTCCTAGAGAGAAATATACAATATAAAGTAAAAAAGCTAACTGTAAATATCAGGAATAGATGCAAGCTCCAAAGGGTGCTTTGCTTAAGGGCACCTCAGCAGTACTGTTGTTTGGTGCTGAGCAGGTAGTAGTGGGTTTTTAGAGCTTTTTAGCTGAAAACAGCAGCTTGTTGTGGATGCAAATAACCACCTGAAAGTGGTGAGTGTGAACAAAAACAGTAAAGTTGCAGGCCGAACTGCTATACAGTGAGCTGAAACTCACTATAAAGCTCCTCTCTCTATTGCTGTTGTTTCTGGGTATCTTATTGTTTGTTGGACAGTATGTCACAATACTCTGTAGGGTGTCACAAACTGTTTATCAGAAAAAAGAGAGGAGAGAGAAAACAAAGAGACAGACGCGTGGTCTTAAATTTTTATTTTTGAGGACCAGACTTCTTACATGTTGGAGATGGACTCTTCATCCCACTGATATGTCAGGTGTGTATGTGTGTATGTGTGTGTGTCTAAATGAAATATCAGCACAAACACCTTCCTGCTTGTATCACGCTACCCTCCTCCACCTCTGTGTTTGACCTTGTTGCTGCAGAGCCTGAAGGGGGGATGGGGGAAGAGAAAGAGAGTGATTGGGGTTGATGGTCAAATCTCCTTCTGTTAACGAGCTGTCATCTGCAGACTGGAGTTCCCACACATCCAAACAGACCTCCGGTTCATGAGCTGCTGACCTGCTATTCACACTGACCCATTATGATGTGTTTATTCATAAAAAAACCCTCTCATGAAGGTTTGAACATTGAAGTTCTCCATTGAAATATCCAGGATAACACACACATACACACACACACACACACACACACACACACACACACACACACACACACACACACACACACACACACACACACACACACACACACAGCTGTCCTTAGTGTCACAATTTTGACCTTTTGGTCAGAGGTCTCGGCCAATCAGGAGTCTAAATGTGAACAGAAGGGGCAATGGACTCCCTCGACTGTTCATTACAGCTCTGTGTGTGTGTGTATGTGTGTGTGTGTCAGCAGGTTAAGAGCCTTTTCATTGGCACCATAGAGACAGAGTGAATAGACTCTAATGACTGATTTTATCCTTTCACCCCCCCTCTCTGTGTGTCTTTCTCTCAACATCAAAGTCGAAATCTGGAGTCACGAGTTGCAGGCATTGATAGAAACATACACAGTCGACTCAATATTAACTCTAATGCCTGAGGTTGCTAAACAGATATGATCCAGCAAATGCTTTCTTTATGCCTGTTTATTACAAATTGTATGTAAACATGTTATTTAGAATAAAAGAGGTGCCTCTAGATCTCAATTTTTCCATTCTGAAACCTTCTGTTCGTTTCTAGACATCGTTTCTGCATTTTTTGTCAGTGTATGCAAAAGACAGTGTGGTGTGGGGTTGAGATCTTCTGCTTGATGAAGTATGTTTTCATTAGACTTTGCAGCAAAACGTGTGTAAAATGTGGTTTCTGTCAGATGGAGGCGTTTCGTACAGCGGTGTCTTTCTCAGCTCCTTCCCACTCAGTGACTGCACATCAAGAGGCCAGTGTATCATCAGCTGTTTGTTACTCTAGTTACTGTTCTACCGAGTTCTCATTCTCGCCTGGTAATGATCTTCGGCTTTTATTTTCCAGGCCGAGGTCTATTAGTTCTCTATTTAAAGCCCCAATGGGGGAGGAGACCTCTGTGTGTGCAGCTATCAGCAGGGAGCACATCGGAGACTCTGCAGGTCTGACGGTCGCTGATAAGAGCTGCATGATTAATGCACGCACGCACACACACACACACGCACACGTACACACGCGCACACACACACACACACACACACACACATACGCACGCACACAGACACAGAGAAGGGCTGTTGGTGGTAGTCTATTGTTGGGGGAACAACAGACGTCTGGGTGAGCGCTGATAATCAACCATCAAACCAGATTTTACAAAGCATTTTCCAGAACAGCGTGACAACATGGAAGATTGTTCACATGCTGTACTTCAGCTTGACACAACTTACAAAAACAAAAACACCAATTCAGACAGTAAAAAGCCTAAACTAAATACAATGTCAACTAATACAAGTTTAAATTGTGATTCTGTCAAAAAAATCCTCATGTTATAACACTTTCAACCAATTATTTTAGTGAAATTAATTGTAATATGTTAGTTAAACTGGTCTTAGAAAATAGACAATATTTGGGAAGACTGTTACTGTAATGCAGAGTCACTGTTAATGCTGGTGTTTCTCAGATATAAAAATCAAATTGTCCATAAATCCCTTTGTCCCTAGTGTAACTCTACATGTGCCTGTTTTCTCTTTTGCTTTCTTGAAGATGAATAACTTTGTTAGATGTGTTTGAGAGAAACTTTGAAGACTTTAGCTTTGTTTTTTTTTTAGAAGAAAAACAGTGACCTCTTTCTGTTTGGTCCTTTAAAACAGATTTCACACACATTTGTACAGAGTTACAGTAATAGAAAACGTATTTTTGTGTCAGTTTTAGCCATAATCTTAGATGTACTGATGTAGCGTGATAAGACTGACTTGCCATTTTCTTCAACACTGTCACCTAGAAATTTGTTTGTTTTGCCAGCTACATTTTAGACTTTATTTCTGCCAGGACTATGTTTGGCGGTAACATTTTCCAAGTGCTAACAACATGTAACACAAAAACGTTGTAGGGAGTTAATCGGGGAGGATGGTCAGTCTATAAAGACTTTGACCGGTTATGTTCAGGTAACAAAAGAGCTTTGGTAAAGGTTAGGGTTAGGGTTAGATGTTCATGTAATCACACACAAACATGTGCCTCTCTTTTTACTTTCTAAATATTTAACCAAGACCACATTGTTTCCTTTACCAAGTGCTTTGAGAACCTAAACATAATCATAAAAAAATGTAATTATGCATTAGTTGCTATGAGCACAGAGTGAACACATTTTTTCTTTTTAAATACATTGTCAGTGAACATGCTACTTATATGTTCAGTATGAACATTTTGCTACTTGGCAAATATTTTAATCAACGTTTCCTCATTATAATGATAAAAAAAAAAACTATTTCTAGGAGACAGCCTTGTTTTGTTTTTGTTTGTGCTTATCATTTGAACTTTTTGACTCACTGAGAGAAATTTGAGATGTAAGCAGAAAGAATAAAGCTAGTATTTTTATAAATAAAATTGTGCAAGGTCAGAATGACTTAGGTTGTTTGAGTTGGCTTTTGAAGCCCAAAATTCAGTTAACTGGTCCACACAGCCTCTCATTAACTGAACAGACCTGAGCTGACTTAACTCGACTTCCACTGAGCTTTGTGAGACAAAGTTGAATGACTCTAAGGGCTGAGAAACTGCAAAGAAAAAAAAGCCCTCAGAAGTGCTCAACCCTAAAACCATTAAAGCATGTCTTTCTAAAACTTCCCTGTCATTTATTCCTCATTTATCCTCTGATCCCCTCTTCTGTTGTCTCGACTCCTTCAGAGTCTGTTCGCGGCTCTGCTGGGGTAGGTTTTCCTAATTTATCCCTTCCTCCTTCAACCCCCCCTTCGGTCCTGTCCTGGGCCCCTTGTGTCATGGAAATCCTTTGTTCCCCCTGCGTCCTATAACACATGAACACAGATGGAGTGAGCTAGTCTATTTAAGCAGTCTCAATCAACGATTGTCTTTTGTTGGAGAGTTGCCTGACAAATAAGGAAAGTGAGCAGAGACATATCTGAGTTAAAAAAACAACAACAACCCAGTAACTTACCAGACTCATAACGGTTAATAAAAAGTCAGTTAATAAAAATGATAGTCAGAAATATATTTTGGGAAAGAGAAGAATTAATTCTTTTTGCACTTTCGAACAAAAGCCAACTTTTCATGGGCAAAGGAATTAAATGTAATAACTTGATGAAAAAAACTATAATGATATGAAATAAAGATAAAAGATGTTTTGATTTAATAATCACATCAAAGTCTTTTATCCCTTATCATTAATTTGGTCTCTGTCTATTTGAAAAACCGTCAATGTGGTCTGTATGTGGTATCTGGCTATTACACACATAACTTCTGCCTTTAATCTTTGTCTCAGACGATAGATATGATCTAGTTCTCCTCCACTAGAGTAGATATGGTATAACTCAATGGAATAACTGCATGGCTCTGCAACTCTGTGACACTGGAATCAGCAGTATCACAGAGACGGAAGGAGAGGTTTACTGGAAATGAGGAGAAAGTGATGGAGAAGGATTGGCCGATGCATGTGTTGGTGTATTTGTGCCAAACTTCTATATGATATTCTCCCTTGATCTGTTTACTATCTTAGCTGACCAAGAAATTTTTGTGCAATAATCGGCCCACTATAGAGAATATAAGATTAGAATTCTATATAAATAAATTGACATTGACAACGACAGAATACAATACAGTTCCATCATCTGCGTCATATCACTGTGTGTGGATGAATCACTTTTCAAACACCATGCACGCGCCAAAATGATTGTATGATCTTCTGTCTATCCTGTCCTATGACGTCATGTTTTTAAGTTTTTTGTGTGTAAAACTGACGGACTTTGGAGTCCTGTCTCCTCAAAATTACATTCCCATACAACTAAAGTGAATTCTCAATTACGTTATTTCTCCCGGATTAGGATTATTTTTGACGTGTCACAAATAGGTTTCTAATCAAAGTCTGCATTCAAAGTACGCATAGGGAAGAGGTCAAGTGGACAGATGGGTCAAACAAACACAGGACTTTCATCCAGAAGACCGCTGTTTGTGTCCCGTGTCAAACCAAAAGTCAACTTTGACTTATTTTAATGTAACATACTTAATTTCCATAACATGGTGCAGTGACCAGGAGGTCGTTAGTTCCATCACCAGACCGACAGGATAAAATTTGGGTGGGGAAAGTGAAAGAGTAGCGCATGTCCCTCCCTCATTACCACCACTGAGGTGCCCTTGAGCAAGGCCCTTAACTCCAACCGCTCCAGTGCAGCTGCTCAGTGGCCAGCAGATCAGACTGTGATTGCACTGGGCAGCTTCCAGGTATGAATGTGTAACTGTGTAAATGTGATCAGGGTGTTCCTGCAAAAGAGAGGCTTCCTCTCAGTGAACCGTCCCTGAATAAATAAAGGTAAAAAAAAAAAAAGATTACCTTTTTTAACCCAAACTAGGATCTTTTCCTGAACCTAACCAAGTAGTTTTGTTTTGATTCACAATGTCAACCACGTGTTTAGAACTGCAAATGTTTCAAAACGTGCGCCTGTTGCTGATACGAGGATGTGTTATCTGGGACAAAATATGTTGAAACTCGAAATTTGGACTTTGATTAATGCTTTTATTCCTCAGACAAAAATTTGACACAAAATCTACTTGTCCATTTAAGCTCCAATTCAGGATTTACAATTAAGGAAAAATACATTGTCTTGCTTTATAGACGCAATTGTAATGGACGGTCTCTGTTAGCGCTAACGTCAGTGGCAAATAAATTGCATTTCCTGTGAGTGCTTCACAATAAAAGCCACCCTGTGTTTCAGCAGTTGAATGCTGTTAATGTGAGCTAGTAGCAGCAGTAGGAAATGTTCAGTTTGCACTAGCAGTAACTTAATACAGCTCTGATACAGCTGTAGGAGAATGAACAATAAACAGTGAGGCTGATATCAATGAGATAACATTGTCAGGTTACATGCATGCATTATTTGCTGTGAATCCCTTGTGCGTCAGTAGGCAATTTGAACCCAATGCAGGACTGGCGGACTCTGCCACTAACAATGAAAACTACTACATAGAGAAATAATAAAACTAACTTTAATCAAACATATAAAGGTAAGAGATGTAACACTCAGCAGCGTAACCATTGAGAACAGAGGGTGGATAAATTAGATTGGCTTTTGAAGGATTTGTTTTATACATCACTGTATATGTCCACACATGACCAGTAAATGGCCAAATCTCCTGTGGCTGTTTGGAGGTCATCAAATAAGTTGTCAGTCTGCTTTCAAATCATCAGGTGTAGGACTTTGATTTTATCTTTCGGTTGACAACGCTTTGTGCTGAAAAGGGATGTGCCAAATTAGCATGCAAGGAGGTATGTGAGCTGCTGATATGAACTGACCTGATTTGAGCATTTTGTCTGTAATCACAGAGCTCCCCAGAGGTTTACCGAAAGACATGATTTTCTTTGCAAAATGGGTGGTATTTGTGTTAGCTCTGTTGCAGCATTACTTTTTCATGCTCTATGTTTCTTGTCTTCTTTCTTGATTGTATATAAATGACCTCTATTGTGTCCAAACTGATAACAATACAAGCCCGACTACATCTGGTTGCTTGTTTTGCTTATTTTGATGCTTTCAATTGAAAACTTTCTATCACCAGATAACCAATTTTTATGTTTTCTGAAAAGTGCTTTAGAAAAACAACATGCTCCTTTGTTAACTTAAAACATTCTTTAACCTTAGTTGGATTATAACAACCTTTCAACCTTTATAAAAAGCCAAAGTAATGCTTAAGATGAGGCAAATTTTTAATGAATGAAAAGTTTTCAACTTCCTTAAATTACTGTGGCCTAAATACAAATTATTTTTACTGATATTATGAAACAAAAACTCACACAGTCATTTGAAAGAGAAAACAGTAATTAAACAAAAAATCTAGGGAGAATAAAAAAAAAAAAAAAAAAAACAGAACAAAGTCAGACGTGTGCCCACAGTGTTTCATTAGGGAACACCACGACTGCAAACATACTGTTGCTCGCACAAACACAACAACAGCTTAACAAGATAGCACTGGAGGTTTAACAAGCAGGTTACTTCCTTGCCTCTTGGGCTGATAAAAATGTTTGTTTCCATGGCAACAAAGCATTGTTATTTTACAATCCACTCTTAACTGTCACCCCTTCAACTTTTTTCTGTCTCCTATTTCTCTGTTCCTTCCATCACAGCATCCGCTGCTTTTTTATCCCTCAGTGTTTATCCTTTTATCTTGACCTGCATCTCTGTCTCCTTCTCTTTCTTTCTCTCATCTCTCCATCCGTGCCCTCTTTCACCATGTTTCTGTCTCTGCTTCTCTTTTCCTTACCCTCTACTTCCTTCATTATAAAACTAAGAGGATTTGGTGGTGATGGTGTGTGTGTGTGTGTTTGTGTGTGTGTGTGTGTGTGTGTGTGGGTGTGTGCTGTGTCCCTAGACCCATTTAACCCCCTAAATCTTTTCTCTCTGTTCTTGCACAAAATGAGACAATTTAAATAACTGGCTTTAGGTGTGACGTTTTCATGTTTGCAAATGGAGGCTTAATTGTCCGAGGTCATGGGAGGAGCATAATGGGATTTTTCTTTTCCTCATACAGTATTAAGGTTAACGTGTTGACACAGCTGAGACCTGAGCTAAAATAGATCTGTAAGCAGATTCAAATTCGAGGCAGATTGCTTTACAAATATCATGGTTTTATATCTTTTCATTACAAGAACTATTGGTTTAATAGAAAATGAAATCACTGTCATTTTCAATGTTTTACATACGTATTATTTTTTCAACATGTACATCTCGTAATGGAGAGGTCTAGTCTTTTCTTACTAAGTCTCTGGATTATTAAAGCATGTTTGTGTTTACATTCTGTATTGTCACTTTATGTACTGTACCTGTATGTTTGAGGCTAAAATCATTGATTTGAGTTAGCATTGAATAAAACACTCCCTGCTTTGAAAAAAATTATAATAATAATAATTTCCTGTTCATATAAATGTAGGCTGCACATATTTTGCACCAAATAAAAATGGTCAGGCAGTCTGAGTTGACTTCATATGTCAATTTAATTTAACCACATAAACTGACCCAATTACTACTACAGGTAATAAACTATTGTTGCTGTATTAAAACTGTAATGTAATACAGTAACAAAATGTGAACCTCATGTGAACTCGTCAGAACTACTTTAGAAAATATATTGCGCCTAGCAAAGTAAAATCTTACACTTAGATTGAAGTGTTATAGATGTTACAAAGCTGCCTTGGTTGCTGCCTGCCATGGAATTTCAGATGCAGCATAAGTGATGTTAACCATGGGTGGGTGTGCATGTTGTAAGCATGTTGGCTGTGTGGGATCACTTTTAGCTTTTCATCACAGTCACACATGCACAGCAGTGTCAGATTTGCTGTCCTAGTCCTCTTGTTTTTTTTTCTACTTGTGTCTCATTGTGTGCGCTCCAGCCTCATGTACTGTATCCATTGTCAGACAGTCCTTAATGCACAAAATATTTGTTCAAAAATTCAAATGTGTTTGAGTACTTTGATACTGTAAGCTGTCCTCTAAATGTGGAGGGCAGGGCACATCAGAGAAGAAATAGTAAAAGCATTTCTTATCATTTTATGGCACCACAGGACCATACACACACACACACACACACACACACACACACACACACACACACACACACACACACACACACACACACACACACACACACACACACACACACACACACACACACACACACACACACACACACACACACACAAGCATGCAGAAGGAGTCTAGGGGATGTTGAAGGTATCAGGTGTAGGCCAGCTGTGAACACAGATCGGTTAATAAGCTTCCTTTGTTTGAATTAATGACTCATAAACCTGTCCATCTATCTATCCGTCTATCTGTCGATGAACATGTGTTGCCCCAGACTTGGGTTCATAAAGGTGGATTTCACACCCAGAAAGGAATAATAAACATCAGCACATGTTAAAATGATAAGCTTTGTTCATATAAGACTCAGTATGTTGGAATTAGAAACAGCCCAAAATGTGCATAAAACTTTGGCATACACAGATATAAATGTTAAACTTAGATGTCATAATAATTATTTTTCCAGTATATGGCTTTTTGACTTTTACGTAAGTCTCTTAAACTTAACTAAATATGTAATTTGACATTGTCTTCCAAAACAACCCGTATATGTTTTCTAATCTGACGTTCCTGTGGCAGGACATTGTCAGTGCCTTCTAAAATCAAGAGCCTTTTAAAACCTTAAACTCTAAATGACCAATACTAAAAAAGATTCACCATTTTCAAACCTGCAGCTGCTGTGGTTTGCCTCTGCAAAATAGCCTCGGGAAGGGAACTTGTTTTGGTGCTCGTTCAAAAGTTGTTAGTCGTGCAACAGAAAACTCAGATTGCACAGATAATTTAGCTAGCTGTCTGGATTTACCCTGCAGAGATCTGAGGAGCAGTTAACCATAGTCCTCATAAATCGACCACAGTTTAGAATGCCAACACAAAGAAAGCGGAAGGTGAGGGACACCCGGGCGAAAATGAGGGACATCCGGTGGAATTTCTGGCGGCAACGGAACAATACGGCAAATGAAACGTCGTCGATATAGACTAGCTCGTCAGTTATCCATAACACCCTTCAGAGACATTTACCGGTATCTTTAGAGAACATTTTAAGTGGTCCAAATATAAATCTAAATGTTGGACTAAATGAATACGACTTTAAAAACTTAATTGTTCTTTTTTTAAATTAGCTTTTTTCATAAAATACTGGATACTTTTTCAGGCCAGTAAAATGATATGAGGAGGAAAATGCACTGCTCAGCACTTATGTCCACACAGGTAGACATTGCTTTGTTTTAAAAGGTTGCAACCCAAAAGATTTAAGAACAACTGCCTTTATTCAAAGTAATGTAATTCAGTATAACCCCCATGCAATACAAGAGGACTTAGTAAAATAGTGGCGAGGAATATGTCCAGTGCATTAACATGTGAATGGTGCAGGACAAAATACAACTTACTTACAGACGTAAGAAAGAACAGCACACAGCTGGCCATAATAAAACAAAACAGAGAAGAAAAGAACAAAATATCACCAGTAAATGTCCGTGTCATAAAGATACATATATGACCCTGCATGTGTGCTATGAATATGTATGTTGTATGTATACGATGTGACCCTGGACATTAATATGTATTGGGCGGTAATGAGGCGAATGGGCAGATCAGATGGGTCCTTCTTAACTGGGCACATGTGGCTCATTAGGATAGGGCCACACATAGCACCTGATACCCTCAAGATGACTGCTGCACCCCAAGAGTTATCTAATATAATTTCTGTTTTATTAGGCGAGGCAGAGAGACAGAACAGATGAAAGATGAAGAAGAGGAGATGACAAATAGGGGGATGAAGAGGAAAGATGAAAGTGAAAAATCTACATTTGGATCTGAACTAATATGACAGGTATGTGATAATGTGAGTGAAGATCAAACGTGAATGATAATGTCTTGGAGTAAGACTTTAAAGTCCCCCCCACCCTCTTTCATTCAATGGGATGCTGCTCCTGATGCTGACCCTGACCTCTGACCTATTTGTGGACATGGGAAATCAAAAAATGAACTTCATCATCACACATATTCATTATAACCCTGGACCTGAGGTGATGATACACGGGCAACATTTGGGCCTGGAGAAGGGGAAACTTTACCCTTTTCAGTAATGGAAATAAGCTAAATTTTTGTGGACAAACACTCTGATCATATTTGCAATAACTGGCTGTAATATAAGACAAATAAAATGTATACCATAAGAGAGGTTAGTTGGATAGTTAGAGGATAGTTGGGTCCATATTGACTAGGAACATGTATGTAATTATAGTAGGTTGATATAAGACAGCTGATACCCATGTAGGCACTGTGGGTTATATCACCAAAACCCAGTGTCTCTCAGTGCACTTTACAATGTGTTTCCTTTTCTTACTGCAAAAACTACAGTACACTATGTTATCCCAAATTAGTTGACTTTACTAGAAATTTGTGTGGAAACCCATTGCCTTAAACCATCTAAGTTTTTACACAAGGTGAAACTTACCAGGTCAAATTGTATTAACACAGAGCGGTAAATTGATGTAGTAGACAAATCAAGTTTACATTAGTAGTCATCACTAAAAATCATTAGTAAACATAAATTATTTTTTTCTGGAGTCATGTTGTCTAAAATAAGCACATTAAGTTAAAGCTTTAACGTCCGTTACATTCAAGCCATTGCCAAATGAGTTGATACAAAGCTAATTAAGACTATCAGCTCCAAACAATACAAAAGTCCAGTTTAGATGAGGTAGAGTCGGGAATTATTAAATTGTTTATTTTAGCATATGAATCAGATCTGGGCAAAAAATTAATCTCAAAATTATATAAAGAAGTGGAAAATTTAAAAGGTCATAATACAATATATATAAAAGAAAAGTGGGAGAAGGAGGGGTGGTTGAAGGATGTTGTCAAAGGAGGAATGGGAAGAGATCAATGAACAACAATGGAAGACAACATGCTCCCTCTCATGGAGAGAATATGGTTGGAAGAACATAGTAAGATATTTTATTACACCAGCACAACAGAAATCTCAGGATACGAGATGTTGGAGACTATGTGGAGAAAGTAAAGCCAATCATTTTCATATGTTTTGGGAATGCCCCTCTATTATACCTTATTGGCTCAAATTAAAGAAATGCATGGGAAAAATTTTGAAAATGGAACTTCAATTTACATGTTTTGATTTGTACTTGGGAAAAGGGAACCAGAGAATAATATATTCAGGGGACAAATATTTATTCAGAGTAATGTTAGTGGCAGGTAAAAAAGCCATCACCAGGATATGGCTGAAAACGGAGGAACCTAAAATGGAGGATTGGGTCGAAGTAATATATAACATTTACAGGATGGAAAAGTTGACTTTCTTAGTTAGACTAGAATCAGATAAATTTAAGAATTTCTGGAGTAACTGGGTTGATTTCGTAACACCATTGAGAACAGACTTTATTTGGTAAAAAAATGTATCTTATGGATCCCCTTGGTTCTTGCTACAAATTTTGACTGTTCAATTGTTCATAAGATTGTGTTTGGCATTATCCGTCACCAGGAGATAAAAGGTATTTACAAGAGGGGAATGAAAATGTGGATTGAAGTGAAAAATGTACTCATTTCGAGTCTACTGAGTTTTGTGTTTAATTGTGAATTTTTGTCTATTCATGTGTATGATCCCTGTTGTGAAATATTTGTATGCTCTGTATACGTGGAAAACATATGTGTGAGATGTTAAATGCTAATGGGACAATGCTGAATGGAATCAATAAAAAAGTTAATTAAAAAAAAAAAAAAGACTATCAGCTACACACAACTCTCTCTGTATTTCTCAGTATAGCTATGTTCAGAAACTGGTGTCGTCCAGCCACTTTTGTGTGCAGAAACAAAACAACATACATAGAACATTGTACGTTTCTAATGTAATGTACTGTGTAGTAAACCTGTTCTGATCTTTCACCCAAGTCTTTTATTAACTCATGAGTCTCGAGTCTCTAGTATCATTAACTCGGCTCAGTTGAGTCCTACTACAGTTCAATCTAAAATGATACCAGCGCCACACACAAACCTCTTGCAACATTAGCTACTACTAGTCCTAGCCATCTTAGCTGCCAAAAGCTTTATAACTTACAATTTTGTAGGCAACAACTCCACAAGTCAACTCAAGCGACTGAGTGAGCAGAGAGACAGTCCGAGTTCTCGATGACTCATGATTTCTCGCATGAGTCAGTCGTGCGAATCAGCCGGCTACGTTGTCATGAGTGGATCTGTAGCAGACGGGCGAGTGAAGTCTCTCCTCGAGTCAGGGTAATGCAAATCCACAACAAAAGACATTCTTTCACTTCTGAAGTAACATACAATGTTCTGCACCAAGCCTAGCTAGGCCTACTGTAGGTTTAGTGTATAAATGTAGTATATTAAAATGCAAAATACAATGCCGAAACATTGCAAGCTCGCCTCGGCTCGCCTATAGTAGCAATACTGACTCAAGTGACTCAAGTGACTTGCATAACCCGGATCAGTTTAGTGAGTGACTCAGAATAACCCGAATCCTTAAAGCAAATATAATATTTTTTATATATATATATATACACAGTATATATATATATATATGAACACTAAATCAACCATACAAAACTAAAACCCAGATAACATAAATGCACATCCAAAACATTAACAGAACATTATCAACTAGGACAGAAACTGTTCAGAACATATGTTTTTTTCCCATGAGCCTTTGCTTCAGCACAGAACAGTTCAAATGACGCCGCCTCTCCCATACAGAAACTTAACACCCTTAGTTATCTCTGCTTAATATCATCTCTGCACTGCATACTTAAGCTGATTATTACAAACAACTAATGTGATTTAGTAATGAATATGTTTTTTAACAAAACTTGAAAGAATAAGTAGTGACCACTAAAACATTTAAACGATTTAACCAAATCTGGGTAAACGATATACGATTTTAGAAGCAATAATAATTAATTTTAGGGCTTTTAGATGTATGTAGACAAACAGGTACAGTAAAAATGTTATAAAAGTCTTACAAATAATTAGGTCCGTCTTAATGAAGCCACCTGTTACCCAACAACATTAAACAAGTGACGATACATAAACCATTTGTAGTAAATGTTTAAGATATTGATGGAGTTATAGCAAGTACAATTATATTCACATTTTGAAATAGAAGAAGAACCATCTCTAAGTCATCCTGTAACAGCTAATTCAATAATATTGCATAAAAAATGCGAGGAAATTGCAGTTTTTACAGAACCAATAATATTGCAATTTTGCCATCTATGACAATAAAACACCAATCCAATCAACATCCAGGAAATGCCTTGATTGTGCGAGGACTGATATTAAACTGGGAACAGAATAGTCATAATGAATCCCCAGCTCTGCTTGGAAAGTTTCTAATACTTGAGAATGATATAACTTGTCGGTGGTCTCTTTTTAGTCTTCACCACATGGACAAAAAGCTGCACTCTTTATTTATGCTTTTAAACACTTCAGATGGCTTACACAGTGGACCACAGTAGATGCCAGTTAGTTCAGTCAAGCAAAACCTTTCTGGCAGAGCTGTTTGCCGACCTTATTTTACAGTCTATGTTGCCAACACATTCGCTGGTTATGTCTTTCATGTTACCACGGTCCAACATGTTTGCGAGTATTTCAGTAAATACCAGAGTGATGATAGCCTTTTATGTGACCATATAATTAAATAATCAGCAATAACGCCCGTTAGGGTTCTAAGGCTTTTACTGTATAAGTAAGAAAACTCTCTGTGACAGTGTAACCAGCCCCATGTCCTTCACTTAAGATTTTAAATGAAAGGTAAAACATAGCTCTCTGTCAGAGTAAAGAATGAACAGCAGCAAATCAAATCACTCTAATCTGTATGAAAGTTTTCTAACAGCCATGATGATTCATTTTAAACTCTGTTCATATTTCAATGATTACAGTCTTTGTACTGTCTAAGATAACTATGTTTCTTGGATTTTGTGCTCAGCTCGCTGCAATTTAATTGTATCCCTTTACCCTAAATTAAATTTGTCATTACACAATGATCTGAACACCTTACCACATCCGTGATGTATTCCTCTCCCAATACAATATACTGTACTGTACATGCCAGACATTGACAGTTTGACACTCGATGTTGTTTTTTTACTTAAATGTGTCACCCATCTGTAACAGTTCCATGATAAACCATGATCAACATCATAGCAACATTAACTGCCTCACTATAAAGTATTGTAAGTACTACGCAAGCAGATGTATAATTAGAATGAAAATGTATGTTTTTCTCAATGGGTCTCAAGTCATGGTCATCCACTACTACCTTTATCTATCCACTGTGACAGTTATGTTACTGTGAGCTGCTTCTCTCTCTTTCTCTCTCCTTACATTTAAAACCCTGTTTGACCTTCCATTTGCCATCTATAAGTGTTTTTTCCTCTTTATTTTTCTCTGTCTGTTTTACCCTCCTTCTGTTTTCTCTCCTCCCTCCTGCACCGTATCTCTCTCTGTCAGTTTCTGTTTACAAACCCTTTCATCTGGATATTGCTTTAAATGTAAAAACCCTTCTATTTCGAATGGAGTTTTATTTAAAATGCTGTCATTTAAATAGCTCTTTAAAAGACAGAGGAATGAAAAGTCAACAAGGACCCTTCAATTGTGTTTCCTGACACACACACACACACACACACACACACACACAAACACATGCTCACACACCGCCAGCCTGTCTACATGCATCCGAGTCTATTATTATGCTAATGAGTCTCCAGTCTCCACATGTAACCACACACACACACACACACACACACACACACACACACACACACACAAACATTTCGCTGAGCTCAGCAGTATAGCAGCACTCACAGGCTAGCAGGAAAAATAACGAGTGGACAATTTCACCATCATAGAAATAAACCAAATAGAATTGGTATTTCCTGGTGTGTCACTGATCGGCATAGAAAGAAATCCCACCTGGGTATACCCCGCAGACAGACACCTTTGAATACCCTGTTGCACTTTCTGAATTTGTCTCTGTGCAGTGAGGAAAGTATACATGTTATACAGTGAACAACACTTGTCATTTTGCTCAACAAATATTCAGGTGTGTAGTTAACACTAGACTGTATAAAACATAGGTGTATCGTTGATGTGTTAAGCACTAAAGGATAATACATTTCTCTCAATTTTTCTTTTTATAAATGCACAGTGCAGTAAATTGTATTACGGGTCTAATTTTACATAAATTCATATTGACACACTTGTTTTAAACCTGCAAGATGTTTTTTTTGCCACTCAAGGGCAGCAGAAAATAGTTGTTAACACAACATTAACATATCATCACCTTTATGTTGTTAGCAAACGGTTGCTTATTTACACATCCAGCAATTACTGAGCAACATTATCATTCATTTGGAGTCTGCCTGTAACAACCATTTTAGTCCAATATCTACTTTCTTTTAGCTTTTTTTTTGGGTATCTTCTAAATTCTGAGGGAAATATTTACTCTTTTTTCTTACAAAATGCTCCACTATGTCCACCACCTAGTCATAGTTTCAATTAAAATAAGTACATTAAGGTTAGGAGAGTATCATTGTGATGGTTATGTTAATAAAGACGTGGTTAAGGTTATGGAACGATTGTGGTCCTGCTTTAAAAAAAATGTCACTGTCAGTTGGAAAAAAACAACTAAAAGGGGTTGAAAGCTGCATTGGGGTGCAGCGTTGGATGTTGATTCTCAGTGGGTTCGGTGCTACAAACAACCCCTTTCACCATACACGGGGAAAAACAAGGTTTAAAATAGGGCAGGTCTAACTAAAAATTCAAACGTTCAAAAGAAATGTGTGTATTGGTCCCATTTAGAAAACTCCCTTGCCATTTGGAGTCTTTTTTGACTACATATTCAAACACATACTGTTAGTGCCTGCATGTATCTAATATTATAAAGTCCATCTGAGAGCGAGTAAGAAAGCCCTTTAATACATTGCAGCAACACCAAAAGCAGCCACGGTACTGCAAGTGATGACCAAAGAGACAGACAGACCAGACTGATAAGTTAAAAAGCAATACTCTGCAATGCACATAACTACACAGACACACACACACACACACACACACACACACACACACACACACAGATGAGTTTAAAAAAAGATACACTCACACACATAGACATACCCTCTGTCTTGCTCAAACATTTATCAATGAAGTATAAAATAGATTAACTCCAAGGACCTGACTGAATAGAACTTACATAAACGCACACGTCACTGCAATACATCACACACCATCATCCTACCCGGCTGTGTATGAATGGGGGTAGGGCTTTGCATGAGTGGGTGAGTGTGTGTGTGTGTGTGTCGCTGTCTACTGGCTGGAGGGAGAAGTCTGTTTGTTTAAGTGTGTAAACACCAAAACAGTTAACCAAATCATCTCTCTGCACCATGTCTTTTTCCTCTGAAATGACCATTGTGTAACGCAAAGTCCTACATGAAGCTCTGACATTGTCCATTCAGTAAAAACACCTTCACCTCAGTTACATTAACTAAACTCATTGGCTAATGCTGAGTCTGGATTTAAGCACAGAAGATCTGATTGGCCCAGGGGATCTAATTTGCATAAAGTGAATTCAATTGGTCGACTGCAGTGTAAAAGCATTGACCTGTGTTCAGTGCCACAAGAAGTTGGTTTTCAGGTTGATGTGATGGTTCTCAGTCTCTGAGAAAGGCCAGAATAATTAGATGGGAGGGGGATTTTTTTTTGTTGTAAACCAATGGTTAGTACTGTACCTTTGCATTCACAGTAGTAAATATGATATAAATGTTACATATATAAAACAAATTATGGTTACAATTAAACATGCTATGCTGATGTTATGAAATCTTAATCTGGTTGGTAACTGTGTTATAGTCTGAATATAGCCCTTACTAATAGATTGTAAAATCTAAAAGGATACCTCTATTAACAAAGAGTCTCTCAGAACCCCCCTTTTTTCTTTCTTCAGTTTCGTAAAATATTTGCATCAGTCTGTGTGCTAGTGGTCTGAGCCAAGAACTGCATAAGCAATAGATTGCATGTAATTTCGGTATAGACATTTTAATTTAGTCTTTTCACAGTTATGTTCACTGTAAGTCACCCTGAAATGATTTACATAAATGCCAAAAAATGTAAATGGAAAATGTAAACAAAACAATATTAAAGTGAATAATATCAATTTGACTGATTAGGCTATTTCTTGAAACTTTTTTGATGTGGCCTACCTGTTTACATCTCAATATATGTCCATCCTACAGGGATTTCTTTGGGAACCAAACAACCCATCCTGACTTTTAATTTCATTGCCATAAAAATCAGCGTGAGCGCACACTTTAAACCACCTCATTAAATCCCTCCCGGCCATCTCTGCGCGCCGCTGCTGGTCCCACAAGACAAGATGCTCTTTTTTCTACTTCTGATGAATAAAATTAAGCACTTCCATTTCTCTCTCTCTCTCTCTCTCTCTCTCTCTCTCTCTCTCTCTCCTTGCATATAAAGCCGCAACAGCTGATCTCGTGCTTCAGAAAGAGCCGCAGCTCCGCACGCGCCGAGGAAAGGAGAAGAGAGAGACAGAGGAGCTGAGGAGGAGAGAGTGAAATAGAGAGTTCGTGACGGAGACGAGCTATTCTGGTCTTCCAACTGCATTTTTTTAGCAAAATGTTTTGAGCAATATTTTTAATAAACTGTGATGACGTTTTGGCTCAATTTGTTGAGAAGTCTTCTCGAGACGTTTTATGGACTCAACGGCGGTCTTTTTCAACATCTTTAACCTTCGTTTTTCTCTGACTGTTATCCTGCCGTTACAACTCGTTACCTTTCCGCTTCTTTTGTAGACACCGGTATATCTAACGGTTTGTTCTTGAAAAAATAAAAATCCAGATTGAGTTGACTGACCTGCGTGGGAATTTCCACGGGAATGTGTTTCGCTTCTTGCTGAGCTGATTTCGAACCGGCGGAAACTTCTTATTCTTTCTTTTCTCTCTGGTGCTGAGCGGACAGTGGCGGTTGGCTGTGGCACGCGGAGAAAGGGGAGAGAACATTCTGGCGCCGAGGGGAGCTGTCCGGTGCTGAAACCACGAGACCGTCTAGGGCCAAGCAAAGAACTGCTGGGAGCTTTCCTAGTGCTGAAGAGCAACGGTTTGGAACGAGAGAGAAAATGGTCGTCTTTCTTTCTTTTTTTAAACAACGGAATTAAAACAATAAACAAGAAAAGGGCGACGTTTTGTCCTCGTGGCAATAGCCAACAGGAACTGATTTTTTTTTTGTTACCTTTTAGAGCTCCACAGGTCTTCCAGTGGCGAGTTATTGGAGGAAAACATACTATTTTACCCAGGACCATAAAAAAATCAGTCTGTAATTGACACACCTGAGCAAAAATAAATGTTAGGAATGCTAAAAAACAGAAGGTGAGAAGCGCTTGGTTTGTCTAATCTTTAAAATGTCTCCTCTCCACTTTCGAGGCTGTTTGATTGGAGGGAGCGAACGCACCTTTAGTAGCTGAAACCAGAGAGTGCATCATTCCATTCAAGCGATTAGGAGTTTTAGCTATAGGTTTTGCTCAGCTATAAGTTTGAAGTGGGTTGGAAGACATTAGAGTGTGTGTTTATTGCATAAGTATAGGAGCAACTACTGTCCCATCATGCCTCGGTCTTTCTTGGTGAAGAAAGTCAAATTGGACGATTTTTCGGCTGCAGAGCTGGAGAGCTCATATGGTCACAGCAGAAGAGAAGCACTAAGTCTGCAATTCCATCATCGTGACAAAGGTTAGTCTCACACACACACACACACACACACACACACACACACACACACACACACACACACACACACACACACACACACACACACACACACACACATCATATATGCCATACATTATCCAGGGCATTTCTTTATCCCCAGCTTTAAATCATTAGTCATGACTGTTTCAGAAGGATGACAAAAAAGGAATTACAGGGTCAAACGCCGGTCACAACCCTAAAATATACCAATCACAGGCATTGAAAAAAAATTGCAAATGCAAACTTGCAAATATTATGTGGAGAAACAGGTCAGAGAGATGGCAGGAAGTCAGAAAATCTTACTCCTTACTGAGAATCCCCACATTTTCAGAGCTGTAAAAGAGACAAATTGTTTAAGTAATATAATGTAATAAATACACAGTGACCTCAGCAGGGGAGGTTTGTCATGACTCAGTGGTTGAACAAACCTAATCTTTATGTGAAAATGCAATATAAATATGACATACACTCCCTTGAATAGGATTTTTATATAATAATTGACATTAACACCTGAAAACATGTATGGAAATTACATTAAACATGTTTTAAATTCTCGTGTTTTCAAATGGTAATTTATGGTGAGGCCAGGCTCTCTGGATAAACTTTTTTATGCTGTGCCAGCATGGACAATATCTTATAAAACAGCTGTTTGGCTTCCCCACACTCTCATGATCCTAAAATGAATTTCGATGCCACATGAATAAAAAAAGTACTCCTGGTGTTTCATCTATTTAGCTTAGAAATACAGTGCAGCAAACACATATTCAACACAGCATAGTTGCTGACATTTACAAGTTAAGTAAAAAAAATCTTGTATTTTCCTTAGAAAATATGAAGACAGCTGATAAGCAACAGGACGCCGGAGACCTGACATCTTTATGTTGATACATAATGTCACCAGCACACATGCAGTGGGATTCTCTGTTGTTCTGTTGCCCAGTATATTATTCAAATCAGTTTGTTTCTAGCAGATGTAAGTCTCTCTCCAAGATTTTAAACAATATTGCGAAGCTACATTGATGCTAAATGGTTTCCACGCGCTGTATAAACCTGGATACACAAATACAACACAGGTTCAGTGAGAGTGGGAAATATTTGGGTCAAACGTTCAGTGGAAATGTTCAAGTATTGAGGAAATAGTCTTAGTTTGCTCTTAAAGGTTGTTTTTTATTCTGGTGCAACAGAAGCTTTGTACATTTAGAGGTTAGGACTTTCACAAAGGTATCAGCCTTTTTATGTAAAAGATGCATTCATATTTAAAGATTAACACTTAGATCAAATGATTCTGTGCAATGTAAAATGGGTTGCTTGCTGTCACAAACCCACAGAGAAAGACTTCCCAACTGTGCAGCTTCATGAAGCTTTTTAACCTTTATTGGCTCATCGTTTTGGTTTTCACTGCCACTTTTACTGTAATGGATCACCGCTCTCATCATCCCTTGTTGTGTCTCAATTCACACACTTACTGTCTTGAGTGCACAAGTGCGTTTACAGTGAAAAGAGTAGCAAAATGCAGTGCACTATGAGTACCTGGAGTGTGGAATGCTGGACACTACTCACGCTGAACAATTTCCATCTTAGATACGTAGCGGAAGCTATGGGACCACCAACATTTTTTCAATTTGTGAATATGGCAGGTGAGGAAGCTGCAGCGGTTGAGATTAAAATGGTGAATTTAAGTTATACATGTTTTTTTTCAACAAGTACCACTTTACTGTAGTTGGATGAGAAAATAAGCTGGCAGATATTTTGGCAGGTGACAATAGGTGGCAGTAATGCTCCAGACGGTAGCAATTCACCATTAAAAAGAAGAAGAAGTGGTCAAATGTTGCGATTGTCCTACTAAGGGAGACCAAAACAGAGCACAAAGGAGAGTGAATATTGTTTTTTAAAGATTTTTTGGGGGCATTTTAAGGCCTTTATTTGTATAGGACAGCTGAAGACATGAAGGGGGAGAGAGGGGGAATGACATGCAGCAAAGGGCCATAGGTCTGAGTCAAACCAGCGGCCGCTGCGTCAAGGAGTAAACATCTATATATGTGCGCGCGCTCTACCAGGTTGTAATTTGGTAGCTAAAAACATGACTCCAGTGGGACGATTAAGTTGCCATGTGTCTGCTAAATGTGTAAATAAACAATTGTTAGGTCACACGTTGGCCATATTACCTTTATGGGGCAATAGCTTGTCAGGGGTGTGTTTCTGTCAGCTTGTTTCTGCCCCCTAGTGGCTAAGAAATAATTAATGCAGCTTTAAAGAACTAGAGGAAAAATTGTGGCTGCCACACAGCACAGAGAGAAGTGTGCAACACTGTTAGTGCAACCTGGTGGTTTTACATTGTATCAAGGTCAAATGTGAGCTGAACAGATCCCAGGTGCTCTGATGACAGAGTGAACAGAGAATGATGCAGCAGCAGCAGCAGGGCGACAAGCATGTAAAGACTGAAGACCATTTTTATAAATATAACAAGAGTTTGACTGAAGCAACTGCAGCTTGTTGCACACACACAATGCACACGGACACAAACACACACATATACACATGCACATGAATGTACGCGCACTGCTGTGTTTCTGTCAACTCGGCACATTCCCCAGGCAGCTTGCACAGCTGAGTGCACAACATCACACACACACACACACACACACACACACACACACACACACACACACACACACACACACACACACACACACACACAGCAGTCAGTGACCTACAAGTGTCTAAGTGTGTGTCAGTTACTGCTGGTTTGGATCAAAAATTAAATTGTAGCTTGCAGCTTTTCTCTCTCTCTCTCTCTCTCTCTCTCTCTCTCTCTCTCTCTCTCTCTCTCTCTCTCTTTCAGTCTCTCATTACCTCTCTCCATCTCTTTTTCTCTTTCTAATTATCTGCATTTCAAAGACACATAAAGAGGGATGCTTCGATTTGGCAGAGCATTTTAATCTTTAATAAGCATTTAGAACAGTTATAAGCTCTAATGCTGCTAAGTGCTTTGAAATGAATACAGAGTTGACACAGGGAGACAGGGACCGAGACAGTTGGAGAGAGACAAAGACAAACAAACAGCGACGGTACGCAGACGATGAGACGTTCAGCAATTGTGGCTCACAAAACAGTTTTTTAAAAGAGGATAGAGGGGAACGGTCATGTTTAATTGGCAGGGATCGTAGAAACATGTTTATGTCTTATATTCTTGCATCCTAAAACCAGGGATGGAGTTTGTTTTGATTTGTTACCTGTCAGTTACATAGGCACAACTCAGCCTGGTGTTAGTACCTTCACAGCAGAGTAAACAAATACAGCTACAGAAGAGGTAACATGATACGCACTGAATACTTCAGGAGAATAACACTGGATAATTTATTCTTTCTTACTGTACAAGGCATTTTTACCAGGGGTCAAACTCCAAGTCCTTATGGAGTCTGTCCTTCCTTCCATCCATCCAACACACTGGTCTTAAGGATTATGTTGTGACGACTATTGGGCAGATATCAATTTAATAAGCAATACATCATAGTGGCTCCTATGAGGATAAATTCAATGATCCTTTCCTTTACTACAGCATTGCCATCTAGTCAAAATTTTTACTTGCTAATATATTTGTGTACAAGATATTTCTAAATGTATCAAGCACATTGCCATCATTTACTAAACACACAAACGTGTTTTCAAATAAATTAAGGCTTTCTTTTGAGTGTTACCTTTTCTATTTAAGTGCCACCCTCAGACCCTCAAACTTCAACAAAATCTTCTATGTTGGTTGTTCCATCCAACACTTAATCCTAAATACAGTGGGATGTAGTAAACTTTGCAATGACACCATAGAGGGAGCCCTAAACGAATTAAAAAGAAATACTTCAAACATTAACACTTATTCAACTTTTTTTTTTTTTGTTTGGGGGGGGGGGGGTTTAAGAATTTAGCATCCTTATAACTCAGCCTAAACTACAGTGAGTGGTTAGAGGAGGGAGGTAACAAAAAACTCATTTTTCTATTTGCCAACAGCTTTAGCCAGTGGGGGAATGTAACTATGTATTTTCTTTTAATTTTATGTTCTACTCCTTTACTACATTTCAGAGAGAAATCTTGTGCTATTTCTCCGCTACATTTATTTGATAGCTTTACTCGCAAATTACTTTTAATATTAAGAATTTACGTGTAAAACACAAGGAGCTTATGAAACAAGATGCAGGGTATTACTATCAAACTAACCAGTCGTGTATGAAGTACCTACAATTGACAAATGACATTAGGTAATAATATCCAATGATACAGTGTATTATTAATAATATAACACTCTGAAAGGAGTGATTATTTTACCTTTGATACTGTAAGTACATTAGGCTGATAATACTTTTGTACTCAAGTAACATTTTGAATGCAGTGACCCCTCCAGTGGAGCTGTTCAGTGTCCACTAGTACAAGTCTGTTCTACTGGGAAGCTGCCAATTTCAGTGATTATGAAGTTCTGCATCATCTCCAAGACTAGATCACTTCTTAGTGAACTTAATAAGGGTTAAAATTAACTTGTGCTCTATAAAACAAAACACACACATGCATGCAGGCACGCACGCACGCACGCACACACGCACGCACATACACACACACACACACACACACACACACACACACACACAGTACTTTGTTCTAGAGTGCAATGATTGAATATTCATGATTCATGATTTTCTTTCTCTCTCCACCTCTTTCCAACTCTCTCTCTCTTGCCTCCTCCCCCTCTATTGTCTGTTTTCTATTGCTCGGTCTTAATTTGGTTTAATACGTTATATTAGCATGAGCTCTTTAAACAGTATTGCCAAACCACCTAACCACCTTATTGGACATAACACCACTCTCACTGTGCCACAACTCTTTTCCCTGCCCCATTTCTTTTTTTGTTGTTGCTATCTCTCATCTCACTATGATTCTCTTTCCTCTCTCCCCATCTATCTATCTGTGTCTCTTGTTCTCATCATATTATCGACCGACTTCAGAGCTTTTCTCAGAACTGTATCATGAAATTATATTACCAGCAATATTATCTCCTCTGCTGCCTGTGTCTAAATGCTCACAGAGTGCTAATTGAAATGGAGAGCTATTGATCGACATAGACCCACAGGAGTCATGGCTGTATGGGTATTAGCTACCAGACTCTCCTTGTGTCTGTTGGAGTTCAGCCTGTTGAGTGGAGAAACCAATACTAATAATAGTAATAGAAATAATGAAGCAGCTGACATCATAAAACAGCAACAAACAATTGATCAGATTTGTCGGGAGCTGTGCAAAAATATGCAGGTTGCTTAGGAATGAAATATGGTTTAGCTCAAGGAGACTGAATGGTTATGGTCAAACCCAGTTATCCGTGCCATTGTGCCCTTGAGCAAAGCACTAGACTCCAAGCTGCTGAAATAGAGATGCTCTGTGTACAACAGTTGACGTTTTGACAGCTCAGAGGTGTGACTGTGTGCAGCTGTAGACCTGTCAGGAAAGGTGCAGTTGTTGAGGAGACAGTATGCTCACTGAACCCTTATATAAATATAAAGATTTCCCACTGAGAGGAAAGTGTCTCCTCCTTGCTGGCAAAGACATAAAAGCACTTTACTACCACTATAAATACCTCAACTTCTCCTGTCTTTTCATCTTCTTCTCTGCTTTATACCATCTTCAAAAATGGTTGTGTTTAAGACAAAACCTCTTAGTGTGTGGGTGTATCTTAAGAATGGACATGTATCTCTTGTACCCACTTTTTCTTTGGATGAATGCTAAGTGTTGATGGGCAAACAAAAGTTCATCTTAGCAGCATAATGCACATGTTGTTAATGTAATACTGGGGGGGGGGGGTCCTATTGATATTTAGAAACCAGAGACAGCAGGCTGTAATCAGTAATGTTATCAGGAGACAACATGTGAAGTAGCATATCTGAATAATGAATGAACTTCAGTGAATGAGTTTGAATTGTGGCTTGTGTTTTTACAATTATATGAAATCTTTTTAATTGTATTGGTAGAAGTGGATACATCCAAACTCTTGGGGTTTTGAGGATGAAAGTGACTCATGCACAATTTGTTGGCACTCATGTAGCTTCCCTGTAAAGATATTTAAATCATTTTCTTTTGTATAACTCACTGCAGCAGTTTGGCTGATAGTTCGACTGCCGTGTTTGCATGGCCAGCGCTGGCCCCGAAGGAAACTAATACTCGAAAAACGCGGATGTTTGATATAATTAGAGGTTTTAAACTTGTTACACAGAGGCAACATTTTCCCTTTCTGGTTTCTGTATCACTTCTGTAGAGCTCATGTAGCCTCTCTGTAAAGATTTACAAACCAATCAGTTTTTGATTTTTCAATTCCTATTATGGTTGTCAAAGGACTAACCTCTTCCTCTCTCTCTTTAGGCTATGTCAGTGATTATCTGAGTCCATCTCCTTATGATGATGTGGTGGGAAGTGACTCATCTGTCATCTCTAAAGTACCGTCCCCTGACCATCCGTCAATCATCTATAGCCGCATCGACGACACCTATTCTGGCATCCATGGTGATATCCATGGTGATTCGGACCAGCCGGACAGCCCGCGGTCGGAAGTTTCGTCATCAGCTGGTGGATACATCAACGGGGATGCGGCCGTGAGCGAGGGATACACAGTGGATGCGTTTTTCATCATGGATGGACGATCACGGAGGAAATCCACAGATAACCCCAAAGGAACCATTCAGAGGCACACCTGCAGCGAGTGCGGCAAAACCTACGCTACATCCTCCAACCTGAGCCGGCACAAGCAGACGCACAGAAGCATAGACAGCAAGATGGCCAAGAAGTGCCCCACATGTGGAAAAGTCTACGTTTCCATGCCTGCGATGGCTATGCACCTGCTGACCCACGACCTCAAGCATAAGTGCGACGTGTGCGGCAAAGCATTCAGCCGGCCGTGGCTACTGCAGGGCCACATGCGGTCACACACGGGAGAGAAGCCGTTTGGGTGTGCGCACTGTGGCAAAGCGTTTGCTGACCGGTCAAACCTGCGTGCTCACATGCAGACACACTCAGCTTTCAAGCACTACAAGTGTAAACGATGTGACAAGACGTTTGCACTCAAGAGTTACCTGAACAAGCACTACGAGTCGGCATGCTTCAAGGGGGCTTTCTCCCCTCTAAGCTCACTGGGGGAATGATGGATTTAGAAAGGTTGATTTCTTTGTTTATTTAAATCAGATTTGACTTGCCTCACCCCCTACTTTTCCTGCTTTCCCCAACAAGAAGACCAGTATGCCCGAGCACTGTAAGGGAGGAGTGTTTTCTCTGCAAGGATCATGAGGCAAATTACAAAAATAGATTGAGGACATGTCCATTTTTATCAAGACCCTCCAATCCCTTGTTTGCCTCCTCTTTTCTCATCTGGAAGTGGAGCAAACATTTTTCGATGCTTGATTTAGATTGCCACCTGCTTCGATAAGATACATCCCCTTCCGTGGCTGATTCGAGTATCTGTGAAGATAAATAAAGCACACCACATCTAGCTCATCGTTTTTGAAGAAACTTAGATCTATTTATGTCCATATCCATCCTAGTCCCTCTTTTTTTTCAACCTATGACGAAACAACACTAAAGCACAATTCCTTCCTCACCTCTCTCTTTCTGTGACAGGAATATCACATGAGTTTAAAGCATGAATCACATTTTCAGTTTTCTTGCAAAGAGATTAAATTAACTTTTATATTTAATGTTTTTTTTAAACAAACATTCATTATCTAAGGATACATCTGGTATCCTGGTGAAACTGACCTTGGACTGACTTTATATGGAGATAAAGCATCAAAACAAAGAAAGCACACTGCATTTGTTCTCTGCAAGTAAACAAAGTATGTGTAAGTTTGTTTTACACTAGTGACATGCTTTGCCTCCTGTATACTGTGCTGGCTAAAGACACATCCACACTGAACTGTGATGGAAATATATATAAGTACAAACCTTCCATAACATGGTAGGTTTTTTTGTGATTTTTCTTTAAACCAACGTCTTAAACGGACACAGACATACAAGCTGTTTTATTTTCTTTTTGACTTATTTTTGGCATTTGTGCTTTACTTGACAATAAACAGTGGGACGTTAAAGGGAATTAAGGAGAAAAACTGGACTTCCATGGCTGAAAACTCCCACTGAGCCACCAGGGAATTCTTTAACAAACAGTGTTTTCCGACAACCTAAATCTGATGCTATTATTTTTACTTCAATGTCAGATGAGGATCCCGACATTAAAAATGTCCTGATTTTCCTCAAAAGGTCAAACCTTTTTTAAGTGTTGTAAAATAGTGTTTTTGTTGCCAGTGGGACACAGTATTCAACTTTGAGGTTGTTTTTTTATGTCTATTTATTGCCTAATTTATTTATTTATTTATTCTCATGTTTTTGTAGATGTATTAATTTTGCACTTTACTTTTTTGCCTTTGTTACAAATATGCCAAAGCATTTGACACTTTTTAATTACTGAATACCTTTTTACTTTTGTCCGCCACTTTAATTATAAAAAATACTGCATGCAAAAAATGACAATAGCCTAATAATGGAATCTATGCCAATTTTATGAATCTTTGGGATATTTTGCCAAACCTCTTAGATAATGGGCAAAGTAAGCAAATTTCTGTCTTGGGCAATATTTCATTCATATCCGATAGAGCAATAATGCATGATATTTTTGAAGAGACGTGAGTCATAACTGCTTGTAACATCTTGATTTTTTCAAGTACCACTATTCTATGTAGTTATGAGAAATGAAATTTCAGGGAGTTAACAAACCAAGTTAGTGTTAAATATGGAGGGTTGGGTTAAGAGCTCTGTATTTGGAGGGATTGTGACACTGTTGTGATTCTTTGAGGCTTTCTCCTGTGACTTCTGTGATTGTGAAGTGTTTGAACAGTTCAAATTAGCGAGAACTGAGAGTCAGTTGTCCAATCTCTGCTAATTTAGTATGTAATATTATTTAAAACAATTGCCTCTTAGTTATAAGTCTATCTTGGCATCATTAGCTTGTCAACAAGCTAAGCATGAGGAGTTGGTGGTGCTTCCAAGGATTCACACAGATGGCACGACTCCTTTAGGTGGAGGGCTCTGGGTTGGGTTGGGACGGATCTTTTTGTACATGGTTTATGCACTGCCTGCCTCGTATTATTATTCTAAAATATTGTAGAAAGTAGAAGGTACTACCATAGGCCTCTGGTGCTGAAACATGGATGAAAACACAAACCCAGAACAAGAACCATTGAGAGTTTGGCAACAGCAGGTGCTAAATGTGGAGCTCTTAGACCCTCAGTAGTCATTGAGCAGGTCCCTGCTTGTCCCTTGTGAGGTTTTAATCAGTGATAAAAAAGAAATTTCCTCCTATGATTGGGTCAAAATCCCAAAAGATATGTGCTCTCTTCTCAGTTTGAATCCCATCAAAAAAAGCAGTTCTGGCTCTACACGATGTTAATTCACAAACTCCATATGAGGACTCTGGAGCAAACAACACTCATCAAACCGCCTGCACAATTTCAGGTTGTTTTTTATTTCCATCATCTCTGGCTGTTGTGAGGTTGTTGTGGCGATCCCCAATGCAATTATAAGGATTGTTGAAAAAGAAGAGAAGACATTTGGTCAATATTTCAGCACCAGAGTGCATCAACAAACACTTAGATTCTACTATGAACTACTGTAGCCTACTATAGCCACAAGCTAGTTTACCTATTCTTATATAAAAGCACTTCCTGTTACGAATTATATCTTACAACTTTTTTTGTTCAAAGATAGTAGCACAATGAAAGAGTTTAGATTCAGGTAGACAATGCCTTGTATGTAGAAATAACCTCTTTTTCCTTTTTCTACTATGATGAATCAAAGGTAAAAACAACAACAAAGATGCTGAAATAACACAGGCTGAGTTGTCCTTAAATAACACATGGAAACATGCTTTAAAATGACACAAGGTATTAAAGGACACCTGTATTTCACGTTGTGTCATTTTTCAACATATTCGCGTGAGAGCATCTTCACCACACCTTTTTTAAAAGTGAATGAAAACTCGACTATTTTCCGGAAAGAGGCTTTGTAAATAAGCACGGATGTGACTTTGGAGTCCGATTATTTCTACAGATCTGTATAGTATAGAGTGACAGTGCCGATGATGATGATGATGATGATGATGATGATGATGATGATGATGATGATGATGATGGTGATGATGATGGTGATGAATTTTTCTGGAGCTTTCTGCTTTGTATTAAGTTCTTCCTTTGAGGTTTTTTGGGACCTCTTGTGGCGGTTTGAAACAATGTAAAGCACAAAGACAACACTGGGCATTTTGTTTCACTTCCTAAATAAAAACTAGTTTAAAAATGTCATGTGTTGAGATGCCTTTTTTTCAATGAACCCTTCAAAAGCAATCACCGTTGGGGCGGCCTCTAGCTCACCCAGTAAGAGTGTTCGCCCTATGTAGGCTGAGTCCTGCAGCGGGACGGGTTTAAATCCGACCTGCTGCCCTTTGCTGCTTCTCGTCCCCCATCTCTCTCCCCCTTTCATGTCTATCCACTGTCACTGTATAATAAAGAGAAAAGCCCCAAAAAAATAATCTTAAAAATAAAAAAAAAAGCAATCACCATTAATATTCATGCATTTTTTAGTGGTAACAAGCATCCACCTACCTATTTGTTTTTGTTATTAAATGATACTCTGCAGATCTTAATCTAGCTCTGTGTCATCTTTGTTTTGGCAGTGTGTTTAGATGAACTGTGTTTGGCTTCCCTCCGTGGCGCCAGTGCATGGAGCTCGGAACAGCCAAGGTCCGCCAAGATCTCAGCGGACCTCTGTGACGCATTTCGCATCATCTGGCAGCTCTTGGCAGCTCTCCGCTGCTCGGCTTGGTCAGTGGCTGTCAGCATCATATTCCGACACAGAAATCACCCTTTAGTATCTGTATGGGCATAGCAGTAGCTCAGTGCTGTAAGATTACATAGTATTACAGTAAGAGCGACATTAAGAGTAGTATAAAAGACTGAAAATCCATATAAGCAGGCAGGTTGGGTGGTGGATGAGTCAAACAACAGAGGACTTTCACCCAGGAGACCGGGGTTTGTGTCCTGTTCTTGTCCCATGTGTCACTGAAATGTACATTTTGTAACCCCACCCACGATCTTTTTCTAAACCTAACTGTCCCGTTCTTGTGCTGCAAGTCAGTTTAACGTACGTCCCGACCCAGAGCATCAAAAAGTGACGCCAAGAGTCCAGACCAAGAGCGTCTAAAAATGACACCAAAGGACTGGACAGTAAAGGAGACTTTTTGTGTCAGTTACAAACGCCAAAGGCACCTGACCAAGCGCTGCTTTTTGACGCGCTGGGAGTGAGAATGTGTTGGCCCTGCCGTAGTCTATATCGATGACGATACGTTTACTGGATTGCCCCGCTGCCACCGGAAAATCTGCCGGATTTCCCTCACCTTCTGCTGTCTTTGTGTAAGCATTCTAAACTCCGGTGGATTTATGAGGACTATGGTTAACTGCTCCTCTAATATCTGCAGGGTAAATCCAGACAGCTAGTTAGACTATCTGTCAAATCTGAGCTTTCTCTTGCACGACTAAAACACCTTTTGAACAAGAACATGTTCCACCAAAAACAAGTTCCTTCCCGAGGCTATTTTGCAGAGGCACCATTATTGCGTTCAGCGCACAGTGCCGCCCAAGACAATTACGATTGGTTTAAAGAAATGCCAATAAACCAGAACACCTTTTTCTCCCATCCCGGAATGCTATGTGGACTAGCCAGACTTTCGTCCGCAGTGCTGTGGAGGAAGGTCTGGCAATGCAAGACTAGCCCTGCCATGACACAGAGCTGGATTCAAATCAACAAAACATCTCTTTCATGACGTTTTAGCTGAACAATCTGATTAGGTAAAGAAAAGGTTGCCATGCCAACATTGCTAGTAAGGTAACCAGGGACTTACTGTAGTTAGAGATCTTTCCCTTTGTTTACATTCTGCACTGCTTTAAGACAATGCAATGCAGAATGCCTACAATAATGTCAGAATTCAGTTGGTTAACACCTAACATGTTAACAAGGCCACTAACACAGCGGACACATACTGCAACAGTGAGTTGGATGAAATGTGTTTAACATTTGGGTGATATTAAATGCATTTCTTAGTGTGTCTTGTTAGATAGTTGTGTTTAAAGGATAATATATGAGGTCAGAAGATGTAGTAGTGCACTCTTCAGCTGTAGATGTCAACAAGTAGTGGTTGTGTAGGTACAACTCTGTGTTCACAACATTTCATTTTTTTAAATGTATTTCCTCTTCGATTAAACTCAACTGTGATGCTCCATCTGTTACAGTAGATCCATACTGGTTCAGACTGCTGTAATGTAATGTGGAGTATAACAAAGTGAAATAATGCTAGTATGGATTTGATTGTACAAAACACACGCACACACACACACACACGCACGCACGCACGCACGCACGCACGCACTCACGCACGCACACACACACACACACACACACACACACACACATTGACTGTAACTATTATAGCTAGAAAGCCCTTTTTCAGGTCCAGTTAATATTATAACTAGTATCATTAGTGAACCAAAGGCAATATAAGAAAATCAATATTTTTAGTAGCAATAGGAGAAAATCAATCACCTTTTAATAGGTCATTTGTCTTTAGAGGTAAAGTACTGGCAGATGGTGGCCAATCACAGTCAATGGGATCCTCCATGTGGCCAATAGTGATCTATGTTACTGTGTTATGGAGACCATCTTCAATACTAATCATTGTTGAGAGCAGAGTGATGGTTAGTGATGCTAAATTTACTTTGGAGTTAAAGCTAATGTTGTGTTGTTGTATGATGAAGCCAGCTGCCACAGAGCAGCTAGCATGGCTGTAGACTCTGCCTTGTTAACGATAACATAAACTGAAATACCAACTTGTGGTTTAACAGGAGTTTTAAACCACCAGTTGACACTGATACAAAGGCTTCTTTTCACACGCACACATAATGCAAAGACACACACATTCACATACCTATAAACAAGCAAATATGTAGAAACTCTTGTAAATATGCAGCAACAGCATGTATGGCAAAAAAACACAGGGAAAATTGAACTAAAAAACGATGGTTTATCATACTTTGAGTGAAAAATGTTGACTCTTAGCCAAATTCTGTTTGGAAAAACAAGCTGCTCAGTGAAAAGGAATTACAATAAATCAAGACACATTATGCCTGGGAATAGCTGTAGTCTCTGGTATCTTACAGTTCTGCTTTTCTTTTTTCCAATCCAATTGATTGAAACCACACGCTATATTCAATTGAAAGTTCTCTTTAATCAATTTGTGGTGGCAGCAACTCATGATGTTTTGCAACTTATGTGCCTCATACAGTACACATTCACTCTATATTTTCTATGTTTTGCTAATTTGTGCCCATATGCTGCACAATACAGGCCTTTTGTTTTGTTTTTGCCTATGGTGCTTATTGTAAAAGATTTCTCTGTTACTGTAGAGTTTGTACATGGTTTTAAAGGTTTTGTATAACCACGTATTACAGAGTGTTATCTCATTACCTGTATTACATCAATAAAATAGCATACATTTAGTTTAATATATTGTATCCACAATTGCTTTCACATCCATATTTATAACCTTAATGGATTTTTGCTAAAACATTGAACTACATGTTAAAAATGGTTTTATTTAATACACATACATATACATAGACATTAAGACGTGCACATACACACATTATGTCGCAAGGGGTTATGTCGCACCACATTAGCAAATACAGTAAAATCACACAAACACACTCACACACATGCACACACACACACACACACACACACACACACACACACACACACACACATACGCACACACACACACACACACACACACACACACACACACAAACACACACACACAGTCACACACAGTCACTTACAGATTTTGACCTCTGCACAGTCGCCACAGGGTACAACGAGAGAGAGAGAGAGAGAGAGAGAGAGAGAGAGAGAGAGAGAGAGAGAGAGAGCGAGGAAGAGAAAGAGGAAGGGCCTTGTGAACGATAATCAGTTGTACTTTTTTATGCTGAAGGCAAATTATCGTAATGAATATTTTACAAAACACCAATTAACCATTTACTGAGTAATAAAAGCACAGGGGCCAAAAACTAAATGTATTAAACTTATATAAAATATTTTATTATTACTGTTATCTAAAATGTTCACAGTGTGCCCATGCTATTTCTTAGCATGATGATTTATCAATATGCTAATAATTAATCATTACCATAGAGCTTGCTGCATTGAAGGGCTCTTTTGTAAGCTCACCAAGTCTGAATGACTTTATGGCTTTTGTATAGCAGATGCTAACATGCATAGTCGTAAATGCTTTCTGTAAAGAGTCACTCTATTGATTTTACACAAGAAGGTCAGTTTACTCATTCTCAAGAGTCCTACTCAGCCAGTGAAAACAGCTGTATGATGTCTTTTGTGGCTCTGGGGGAGCTTTGTCAAATCTGAGAAAATAACCCTGATGATGTCACAGTGATGTCATCAAGGTCACCATCATCAGGTCAACATTTTTAATTTGTCCAATATTTTGGTTTATGTGCCAAAATAATGACATTCCCATTAGCCTCAACCGTACTTTGTGTTCAGTGCTAATTAGCAAATGTTGGTATGGTAGCACTCCAAACTAGACTAAACTAACATGATGAACATGGTAAACATTATACCCGCTAAACATCAACATGTTAGCATTGTTATTGTGAGCATGTTGGCACTCTGACATTAGCGATTAGCTAAAAGCATGTTGCTGGGCTGTAAACTCTTACACTCTTACAACGTATTATTATTATCATTAAATCATTAGAATACCACATTAAAATGAAGTCCTCAACTGAGTTGATTTCATAACATTTTGAACTGGAAGAATGGCTGCTGTGACACAATAACTTAGTCACTCAATCAGAAACCTAATAACCAAACCAAATGATATTTCCAAATAACTTTGTCTGTATGCATAAGACAGACCAAAGAAAGGAAAAAGACCAGAAAGAAAAACCACACATAGAGAATATTTTATGTATTGCTCCAAAGCATTTAAATATGCTAATTTCTGTTTCCCTTGATGTCTGACCTTCTAGCCTTCAGCAGGTGAAGGGTATTAATGGTTCATACACTGTCCCCTTAGTAGTTTTCACCTTAAATCATTCATAAAGGGCTGTGAAACTCAAACCTATACAGTGAGCACCACAAGCCTACTAATAAGACATATAAACTTAGCACAAAAAGTAAGGAAATTTGTGTTTGGTAGATTATTTCTCTGTAGTAACAGTGCTTTTTGGCAAAAATAAATCTTATACCGTTGGAAAGCCTGTTTAGTTCCTTTTCAAATGGTGTCCCATTTGTAAGGAACATGCATTTGTGGGATGAGCAGCAGCGCTGAGTATGTGGGTTGCGCCCATGAAAAATTTGCCAAATCTTCTCTGCCATTACCAAACAGGTTATTTTGCTGTTGCTATTGACACTTGTTTTGAACTTCTGGTAGCCCCAGGTGCTGCCAATCAGGTGCCTGATTTAGAGATGAGATGCTGCAACCAGTGGCAATCCCATATTTTCACAGTCTGGGTCCGAACTCTATCCTCCAAGATGACAACGCTTGCCCCCACAGGGCGGGGTTTATCAGAGACTACCTCCAGAATGTGGGAGTGGAGAGGATGGAATGGCCTGCCAGCAGTCCTGACCTCAACCCCATTGAACACTTGTGGGATCAGCTTGGGCGTGCTGTTCGTGCCAGAGTGACCAACACAACCACATTGGCTGACTTGCGACAAATGCTGGTTGAAGAATGGGATGCCATCCCAAAGCAGTGTGTGGCCAGGCTGGTGACTAGCATGAGGAGGAGGTGCCAGGCTGTTGTGGCTGTGTATGGTTCTTCCACACACTACTGAGGCTCCTGTTTGTGAAATTAATAAATTGTTAAATTGCCAATATGTCTTGTTTCTTCAAACTTCAATCACCCAATCCACCAAATGAGTCAATGGCAGAATAAGCTGTTTGGCATTGGAAGAGAAGATCTGGCAAATTTTCATGGGCGTAAACCACATACTCAGCGCTGCTGCTCATCCCACAAATGCATGTTCCTTACAAATGGGACACCATTTGAAAGGGAACTAAATAGCCTTTCCAACGGTATAAGATGTATTGCCAAAAAGCATTGTTACCACAGAGAAATAATCTACCAAACACAAATTTCCTTAATTTATATATATATATTAATGCCATTTCAGTGTCAGTTAAACGCGTTATTAACGGCGTTAACGCAAACCCATTTTAACGGCGTACATTTTTTTATCACGAGATTAACGTTCTTTTTGGCCTAGCAAACTTTGTCGTTTTTTTCACATGCTGTTGCAACAACTAGTAACGTTAGAAAAACTACAACACCACACCGGATCTAGCTAGACTAGAAACAAAACAGGCACACCGCACACACTTGTTTGGGCTTGCGAGCCGGCCAAAGAGTAGTAGGCTAACGTTACATTTTGAGTGGATGGTGAGCGCGAGACGCCGAAATGGATGCCAATAAGATTCTGAATGGAAAGTTTACTTTTAAAAAGTTGCCAAAGGGTTATATATATATATATATATATATATATATATATATATATATATATATATATATATATATTGGACCTGTCATAGAAAATAATCTTAACTGCTTTTTGTTTGAAAATGCTTGCCTCCAGAAACTTTGGAACTGTACTCGCAAGAAAAACAACAGAATGACCCTTGGGTGACTTTATTATAGTACCACAAAGTCCGCAGAAGGAAGAGATAAGGAGTGGATAGAGGATCAACAAAACAGGAGCACACTCTCTGCTTCCTGTTTCCTGCCAACAGTCAATTTTGGTTTATTTTGTGCCTAAACCAAACCAAACCTTAGACATGGTGGTATCAGATCAAAAACATTGTTTCATTTTTGAAACAGTGATTTGTAACGGTTTTGGACAGCCCTGTCAAATGTGGGCGTCCTGCAGATAAGGGCGTCATATCCGAATTTTTTATATGTCATTTTGGAAGGCAATTGCAAATTATGTATTTTGCTGAAAGATTTAGCAGACTTATCAGAAACTTTACCTCAGGATATTTTTATGTTGGGTACAAACGAGTTCTACCTATTTTCATTGTATTGGTTTCATGTGTCCCAGATCTTTTCAAACCAATGTGTATGCTTCTTGAAACTTTGATTTGTTGCAACTGTTTTGATAGACGAATGATATGACTACGAGTTTGTATTCGCACAATTTAAGATCTACGGTAAACCTTTGATAATTATTCAGTTTAAGGTGCAGAGGTGAAAATGCAATCAATAAGAGATAAAAACATATGTCTTGAGCTGGTTGTAATTTGTGCAGGCACAACTGCTGTGACACCTTCCAGCTTTGGGACAGGTACCTCTGTGAAAAAATCTGTATGCATATTTTTCTTTAAAAGTATGGATATTTTTGCCTGAAAATATCACAGTGTAGTTTTAATAGGGCTTTAGAGGGCAAGTGACTTCCAGTGTGTGGGCAAATGGATGAATATGTATATAAGCTTAGAGTGTAATATGACGGTTCACCAATCTGATAGGGAACATATAGGCAAGGCAAGGCAAGGCAGCTTTATTTGTATAGCACATTTCAGCAACAGGGCAATTCAAAGTGCTTTACATGAAAACAGAATAAAAAATTTAAAACAGTTAAAATACAAGAATAAAAGTTACAGTGCAGTATAAGAAATGAAACATTAAAGAGCAATTAAAACAGTTAAATATATAAAAGCAGATAAAATATGAATTTCTCTTTATATGCTTATATAGATTGTTATACAGTGTCAACAATGCAACTTCAGTCTTTGTTTGTACTTAGTGTTCCATTTTTACCAATATGACAAACATCTCAAGCAGTCAGGTCCATATTTTTCCAACCATCTCACCCACAATGGGCCCAGATGCTTCGCACGGCTTTGAGCTTTCATTACTCATAATAACAGAAGCTAGTATACTTTTTCCTTACAATGTGATCGTCACCACAAGGCTCGGTTCTTTTTTTCGGCAAACCTTGTAAAAACCCGATACAGCCCTGCAGACAAAAACCTTTCAGTAGTCAAGAACTTGTTCTTAAACTATCTTATTTCCTTCTGCAGTCTGTCTCTAAATAGACAGGGACCCCCTTGGAGTATGTTAGTCTATTTGTATTTAGGCCTTCTGCCTAATTTTAGTTAGTTTTCTTCTTCTAACTCTTGATCAGCCTGACGTCTGACTCTTCTGTTATTCCCTTGCCATGCTGTGTCAGAGAATTATTCAGATATATGCCCGTTTCTGCAAGAGAATGTCACTTGTAATCATACCAATATGACAAACATCTCAAGCAGTCAGGTCCATATTTTTCCAACCATCTCACCCACAATGGGCCCAGATGCTTCGCACGGCTTTGAGCTTTCATTACTCATAATAACAGAAGCTAGTATACTTTTTTCTTACAATGTGATCGTCACCACAAGGCTCGGTTCTTTTTTCGGCAAACCTTGTAAAAACCCGGTACAGCCCTGCAGACAAAAACCTTTCAGTAGTCAATAACTTTTTCTTAAACTATCTTATTTCCTTCTGCAGTCTGTCTCTAAATAGACAGGGACCCCCTTGGAGTATGTTAGTCTATTTGTATTTAGGCCTTCTGCCTAATTTTAGTTAGTTTTCTTCTTCTAACTCTTGATCAGCCCGACGTCTGACTCTTCTGTTATTCCCTTGCCATGCTGTGTCAGAGAATTAATCAGATATATGCCCGTTTCTGTAAGAGAATGTCACTTGTAATATAACAAATGAACAGTTATTTAAAGAAAGGCAACATCAAATAGATAGGTCTTCAGCCTTGATTTAAAAGAACTGAGAGTTGCGGCAGACCTGCAGTTTTCTGGGAGTTTGTTCCAGATATGTGGAGCATAGAAACTAAACGCTGCTTCCCCCTGTTTAGTTCTGACTCTAGGGACAACAAGCAGACCTGTCCCAGACGACCTGAGAGGTCTGGGTGGGTCATACTGTACTAGCAGATCAGAAATGTATTTAGGCCCTAAACCGTTTAGTGATTTATAAACCAACAAAAGTATTTTGAAATCAATTCTTTGAGGCACTGGAAGCCAGTGTAGAGACTTCAGTACTGGCGTGATGTGATCCACTTTCTTGGTCTTAGTGAGGACTCGAGCAGCAGCGTTCTGAATCAGCTGCAGCTGTCTGATTGATTTTTTAGGGAGACCTGTGAAGACTCCGTTACAGTAGTCTAGTCTACTGAAGATAAAAGCATGGATAAGTTTTTCCAAGTCCTGCTGAGACATAAGTCCTTTAACCCTTGATATATTTTTAAGGTGGTAATAGGCTGACTTTGTAATTGTCTTAATGTGGCTGTTAAAATTCAGGTCTGAGTCCATGACTACACCAAGATTTCTGGCTTTGTCTGTTGTTTTTAACATTATCGTTTGAAGCTGAGTGCTGACTTTTAATCGTTCCTCTTTTGCTCCAAAAACAACCACCTCAGTTTTTTCTTCATTTAATTTAAGAAAGTTCTGGCACATCCAGTCGTTAATTTTCTCAATGCACTTAGTCAGTTGTTGTATTGGACTATAGTCTCCTGGCGATAAGGTTATATAAAGTTGTGTGTCATCCGCATAACTATGGTAGCTTATTTTGTTGTTTTCCATAATTTGAGCCAGTGGAAGCATGTAGATGTTAAACAGGAGAGGCCCCAGAACTGAGCCTTGGGGAACTCCGCACGTCATATTTGTATGCTCAGATGTATAATTCCCTATAGACACAAAGTAGTCCCTATTCTTTAAATAAGACTCAAACCACTTTAGTACTGAGCCAGAAATGCCAACCCAGTTTTCCAATCGGTCTAGTAATATGTCATGGTCGACCGTATCAAATGCAGCACTGAGATCAAGTAGTACCAAGACTGAAATTTTGCCACTATCTGTGTTTAAGTGGATGTCATTAAAGACTTTAACAAGAGCTGTCTCAGTGCTGTGGTGTGGTCGAAAACCCGACTGGAAGGCATCAAAACTGTTGTTTAGTGACAAGAAAAGGGTTAGTTGTTGAGAAACCGTTTTTTCAATGATTTTACTTAAAAATGGAAGGTTTGATATCGGCCTATAGTTGCTCATTAATGACGTGTCTAGATTGTTCTTTTTTAAGAGTGGCTTAATGACTGCAGTTTTCAGGGCCTGTGGGAAGATACCTGAGAGAAGAGACGTGTTTACAATCTGTAGAAGATCTGGAGCCAAACAATTTGCAACATTTTTGAAAAGGCCCGTTGGTAGAATATCAAGGCAGCATGAGGAGGTTTTCAGATGTTGTATAATGTCCTCCAGGTTTTTACGGTTAATCATATGAAATTGGGTCATATTGGAATCTGTTTTGCCTGGACACTGTGACAACACATACCCTGTACTCGATATGGAAGCACTGACTGTCTAATTTTCTGAATTTTGTCATTGAAGAAGGTGGCAAAATCATTGCAGGCCTTTGTGGATAAAAGTTCCGATGCTACTGGTACTGGAGGGTTTGTTAACCTATCGACAGTAGCAAACAAAGCACGTGAATTATTATTGTTTTTGGCAATAATGTCCGAGAAGAAGGACCGCCTTGCATTCCTCAGTTCCAAATTATAAATGCGAAGTCTCTCTTTAAAAGTGTTGTAGTGGACCTGGAGATTAGTTTTTCGCCACCTGCGTTCTGCTTTTCGACACTCTCTTTTTTCTGTTCTTACCAGTATGGCATTTCTCCATGGAGATCTTTTCTTATCAGAGACAGTTTTTACCTTAATGGGAGCAATGGTATCAATAACATTTGTAATTTTACAATTGAAATTGTCTACAAGCTCAGTGACTGAGAACCCAGTGAGGGTGGGTGTGGACGAGAAAAGCTGACTGAATGTTTCACTGGTGTTGTCAGTGATATACCGTTTTCTTATTAACTTTGTTTGGACACTTTTTTGCACAGAGATAGTGCCATTAAAGAAAACACAGGAATGATCAGAGAGAGCAGCATCAGTCACCACAACCTTGGAAATGTTCAAACCCTTCGAGATAATCAAGTCCAGAGTGTGCCCCTTGTTGTGTGTGGGCTCCGTCACATGCTGAGTCAGTCCATAGTTCTCAAAAATACAACACAGTTCTTTGGTCCCTCTATCCTGGGGGTTGTCAACATGAATGTTGAAATCACCAGCAATAACTACACAGTCAAAGTTAATACAGATTAAAGACAGCAGTCCACTAAAGTCGTCAAAGAAGGATGCACAGTATTTAGGTGGCCTGTAGATAATTAGAAATAAAGGTCGAGAGGGGGACCTTAACTGAAGAGACACATATTCAAAAGAAGCAAAGTTTCCATAAGCTATTTGAGTGCATTGGAACGAGTCGTTAAACAAAATGGCGACTCCACCTCCTTTCTTATTCGCTCTATTCTCACTCATAAAACTGAAGTTAGGGGCAGCTGACTCAATGAGAACAGCATCACTGTTGTTATGGTCTAACCAGGTTTCAGTTAAAAACATAAAATCAAGATTGTGTTTAATAATAAAATCATTGATTAAAAATGATTTACCCGCCAAAGACCTGACGTTTAGTAAGGCTAGTGTTAGTGTGTTAAAATAGTTATCTGTCTCGTTTTTTGGGACAGGCTGTGGCTGACGAGGAATGGATGCTAAATTTGCTAAGTTGGCAGTTAAGTGCTTCTTTTTCTTACTTAGCGGAGTCACCATTCTTTTTCTATTACCTATCACAACATAGATTGACGAAGAATTGAATACACAGGGCCCAGGCTTGTCCTGGAAAGAGTCATGAGTGCCACTAGGCATGCAGCCTGGGCCCAGCACATATCAGTTAAAGCTTGTTTCATTCTGTACACAAGCATACTTATCAGTCTGTTGAGAAGGAGTTAGCTGCCGTCCTTGAGGGGACAGAGGTGCCTGGCGTTTTACTTTCAAACGTATATAGAGGGCTTCTTATACACACACACACTCACTCACATGAATATCTATATGCAAACACCTGCAGCACAAAGTCTGTAGATAGGCAAGCGTGGACATAAACTCTCTCATACTCACAAACATACAGATGAAAATACATTTTAAGCAATGCCGTAACATTTACACCAAACTCACGTTTAGAGTTTATTAAATAGCACACAAACACATACTCATGAACACACATGCTCCTAGAGGACTGTGCTACAAATGAATATTTTCAAAAAGTGTGTTCATAATTAATCAAAATATTCCCACTGTTAAGTGAAAACTTAACATACAGGCTGCGTAGGAAAAACCTGCAATAACTGGTGTTATTTCTGCTTTATTTAATATCCTGCATACGTTAGCCAGAAACACATAATATCTGTGTTTTCGTCCATTTTCCAACATTTTATCCATCAGAATCAGAAAGGAATTTACTGCCACAGTAGTTAACCTACGTGGAATTTGCCTTGGTTATCGGTGCATACATACACACATAGCCAATAAAGCACATTACCAATAAAGCATGGTAAAAGATTGTGTAGTGCAGTAACCAAATACAGAGAGGAGAGAAGACAGAAAGAGGAAGAGACAGAGATAATAAGACAGAGATGGAGAAAAGATGCTGGAAGTCAGAGAGGCAGTGAGGAGGAAAAAAGTGTCAGGAGGCCCTGACGAAACTGAACCTGAGCTCTAAATGGCTGAGAGGCTAAGAGGCTGAGACAGCAAAATGAAATTATACAAATACACTCACAGTCACAGTCACATTCTCTCTCTCCCACACACACACACACACACACACACACACACACACACACACACATTCACAGGGGTACCAAGTTTTCACGGTTTATTGTTGTGTGCACCTGGACAAACATGCACATTCACTTGTGTGTAATACATATTTTGTTTCACTCACACAAACACACATTTGTTTCACAAATGAATTTGATTGCTACTTCCCTGTTGCATGCAAACAGGTATATCCCTACTTGAGTATGACATTCACACATTTGCATTTAACTCACTCACTCACTCACAAACACACAAACACACACACACACACACACACACACACACACACACACACACACACACACACACACACACACACTATATTGCATCTATGCTCAAAAGGAGTTGATCTGCATTGCACACACACATGCACGTGTAACCCCCCAAACACACACCTTTAGCTTTACACGCAGTGATAGGTCATTTAAAGGGGTGTTTCACACCTCATCGCATTTCAATTAGTAGGTAAGACACACACACACACACACACACACACAGAACTTGACAGTCTGTCCGTTGGGTAAAGAAGATTCATTTGGATTCTCATCTCTTCTCCTACCACTTCCCTTCTGTATGTGCCCTTTCTTTTCACTCTCTTTCTCTATTTATCTCTCCTCTGTATGTTCACTTTGCTCTTTTCTCTCTCTCTCTCTCTCTCTCTCTCTCTCTCTCTCTATCACTGTGAGTGACAGTGGTTTGACCTCGCGGGTTGTCAGAGGAGGCTGTTGCACAGACGGCCTGAATAGAGGAGTCTTTCCCTGGGTGCAAGTCTGCTGAGGCTTGGAGGATGAGGAAATCCTGCAGCCACCTTTCCTACCAGGCATAGAGTGTGCATATAATACTAACACCACAGTGAGTGCAGCATTGCAAGATCATTTGTCTCTAAAGTTGCATTATATTAACTTATTATGTAATAATTACATTGTTATTTCAATTTGGGTCTTTTTTTTCATAGATTGGACCATCATTTCTGTCAGTTATGATTGCTGAGATCTGGGAACATGGCAACATTGCTATGACATAGTCCACGAGCAAGATAAGTCAAGTTAAAGTGAAGTCAATTTTGTTTATATAGCCCGTAATCACAGTCTTAGGGGGCTTTACAGTTCAGTTCACTCCACTTCAATGGCCACATGACAAGAGTCAGTGAGATTTGTTTTCAGTACAGTATGGGGGAAAAAAGCTCAGCTAACAGTGTCAGCAGCACAACACAGACATATCACATAATAAAGTTTGTGTATCACTTGACACCCTTTGAATGAGGAAAAATGGGGGAAAAGGGACAAAGTTCAGGAAGAGCCACAAAGGTGGGATTTCTACTTTTGCACAGACATGCAATAGATAAACAGAATTAGCAGTAGTAAAAAAAAGGAATGAGCTGCCAGATGATAAGACAGATTGTAAACAAGCCAATAGACACTCTATTTTTTAGGTTAAACGGAAACTAAAATTAAAAATGTTTGCAATAATCATTCATTTCACAGGAAAAACGTGTGCGCACAACTGCAGCAAGTCAGAAGCTCTAACTCTGTGATGTGTATAATGTATTACAGTATGTTAATTGGGTACAACGTGTGTAGTTAGTCTCGCTTCTAATTTTCCCAGTGACCAAACCCAGTGCAACTCTGCAGCCTGCATAACAAAGATCAATCATTACTCTTTGTATCATCAATTTTTGAATCATGGAGGTTTAATATTTATAAGACTTTCCTTAAAGGGGACATATCATGAAAACCTTACTTTTTCCATGACTGTGCACATACAGTGTCTGTGCCTAACAACCCACAAACTGTGAAAGAAAACAACCCAGTTAGTTTTTTGTGGGCTGCCTAGGCTCAGAAAAAAAACATGGGATTCAACAGGCCATTTAGATTTGACTCCCCTTCCCATGTCACATGCAGGCTCATTAGAATATACCGCCCCCCCATCTGAGTTTCTCCCCCACAGCTTGAGAACTACCTTTGCAAAGGTGCACCATATTTTTCTCGCAAGCCAATCAGACATGACTGGGCTTTTCAGAAGGGGGCTTAAAGAGACAGGCGCTAAATGGAGCGTTTCAGACTAAGGGTGAATACAGTTATATTCAGACAGACCGTATGAGAAAAATATTATCTTTTTTTAACATTAAAGCATGTAAACATGTTCTAGTAGAAACCCCAAATAAAAAAATAAAAAGTATGAACCTGAAAATGAAAAATGAAAATCTCCTTTAAAGCCTATAAAACCTATAGTTTTATGTTTGTGACATCATCTCAATGTAAATGCTATGGGACGAGCTGACAGGTTTGGAGCAAGAGACATAATGCACATGTGCAGTGGGCTGGACAACAAACAGGAAAACAGCTATTTTACTGTAATGACTGGGCAGCCAGTATCCAGTTTTCCTAATAAATCCATTTTAACATGATGATGGTTACAACCATCTGACCATTTTCTAACCTGTGGGTTTATTTAAATCTGTCTGAATGCCTGACTGCTCGGGTTTCTTGCCCTGTCTGACTTCTTTATAGTGATGTATAGTGATGATGGCATATGACATGATGTTCAGAAACATGAAAATAATCCTGAAGTTGTAATAAAACCAGAATTATTCTTCTATGTTCCTTGCCTGTGATGTTCATCCTCAGTCTGACTTTATTGGCAAACGCCCTAGTCATCATCTCAGCTTGGACTGTAATATTTCACAGTGCACTTGGGGGGGTGGGGGGAATATTTCCTCCAGTGCAACGTTTGGATGGTGAACAGGATGTTAACTGTGAGCTAAAGCAGAGCAGTGTGATGTCATATGACTGACACACAGGTAAGAAGAAACAGACAAAGGTCATACAGAGGTCAAGAGAGAGTGTAAGAGCTGTCTCGTTGTGTTAGTGTGTGTGTGTGTGTGTGTGTGTGTGTGTGTGTGTGTGTGTGTGTGTGAGAAAGAGAGGAAGGCAGACGATAGATTGGTTATGAATTGAATCCTTTCCAGTTGGCAAAGTATTGTCTGTCCATCCTCTCTTAAACACGCACGCACGCACGCACGCACAAACACACACACACACACACACACACACACACACACACACACACACACACACACACACACACACACACACAAACTGTAAGGGTGAGACAAGTGTTAAGCATGAAATTGATTCCACCCTCTACCTTAATACACACACCACAAACCCTTGCTTTCTCTATCGTCCCTCCCTTATCTTTAAGCCACCATCCTCCTCTTCTTCTCTCTTTAGTCATCATCCAGGTCAGTCTTTACAGACTTCCTGTGATATTTTTTTTCGTTGTCCGATGCGACCGACAGTGTGTCACAGCTGTCGCAGGACATTGAGCGGTACATTCGAAAATGTTTGGTTTTGCCTCATATCTTACAACAAACTATATGTCGAACTCCTTAAAAAATTTATGTTTTTGTAAATCGTTGTATTTTCAGGATTTCCAGGCAGATGCATCATGTGAAACTCTGCTCTGTTGGCTCTCATACCCACACATATTTATTGTTTTTTTTTCTGTGAGAGAAAAAACCCACCATTTATGGGTGATAATGTTTTTTTCTGTAATCGCTCTCTTTCTCTAATGTGTCTTTTATTGCACCAGTACAAAACAAAGCCCTGAGGCGCTGCACACACACACACACACTCTCCCTCTTTCTACCTCACACACATATAAACACATGGTACACACCATTGTACAGTATGTTCAGCTTACAGTAATATATACAAATTACACAATACGTAGGACACACACACACACACACACACAATGAAATATATATCTACTCACATACACAAGCATAAATACACACACTGTTGATGACATGATCTGTGTCGGTGAAGCACTAATCCTGTGTCGTTTGTCAGTTCGCTGACAGTTGCTCACACAGAAAAATAACAGGTTGTGTGTTTTTCACTGCTTTTATGAGTGAGAAGCTGTATTTTACTGTTAGCCCTCGGCTATGGAGCATGCAAACAGACAAAGGAGAAACAGACAGAATGTGGAGGAGACAGAGAAATCTGAGTGTGTGTGTGTGTGTGTGTGTGTGTGTGTGTGTGTACCCTGTTGCCAGTGCTATTAAAGTTGTATTGCACAGGGCTTTTAGAACATCGACCATCAGCCAAGCAACTTTAGCTTATCATTTTTTAAAACCTCAGTGCTTTGTGCACCTCCCCAATGTGTGTGGGCGATGTAACAGTTGGGATTGTCAGCCTGAATTTGTATAAGACCTTACATCTTCTCAGGACACACACATGCACACATGAGCCCCTTTCAGACATGTAGGTCTACTGTAGACCGGAATGCATCACAAAGATCAAATTTTTGCAGCATCATGTTTGAAATCGACAACAGTTTTATTTAAAAGTTGCTCTGGCAATCTTATGTATGTATTTACAAATGTTATGCCAAAAAAGCAAATTGATATTGAAAATGTAATTGGAAAAAAAAGTTTCTATGACAGTGTGAAAGTGTGAAAGCCAAAAAGCCATTACTTTCAGAGATAAACTGAGAAATGTTACACTTTCTGAGGCACACCACCACAAACACCAACACACACACACCCCCCAAAATAAAGAGTCCAGTCATGCTTTAAGTGAATGAAGAGGAAAATGGTTTATTCCCCTCCGCTGATATAAAAACAAATACATATCAAGGCATGTCCAGTATGTACACATTCATACTATACTGTCCCAAAAAACACAAGACAAGACAACACACTCAAGGTGACTCTGCCCAAAAACAAGCAACCAATGCTTTGTCTGTGAGATAAAGAGAAAGACAAAAAAGGGAGAGTAGAGAGGAGGGAAAGAGAGGAAGTGAGCGATTAAGAGAGGGAGAGAGAGAGACATGCGGCATGCGGCAAAATAGAGAAGGACAGACTGAAGTCATTCAAGCTTTTCTTCCCCCTGAATAATCCCAGTTTTGTCCAAATTTAGTTGGAGGAGATTGTGGAACATCCAGTCCTTGACATCAGCCAGAAAGTCATGTAACATCACCAACTTATATTCTCTCCCTCTTTCTTTCTGCATCACTCTATTCTCTTTTTTCCTTCCATATTTCTTTTAGTTCCCCACTCTGATTTTTCTCTCTCTGTCAGTCAGTGATGCACTATTATGTGTACGTCAGTGTTTGAGCCGGGGTTGTCCGGGAGGAGGTCAAACTGGCCCCTTAGCACTTTTCTAGGGAGGTCACTGCTTCTTTCAAGGGGGATAAGAAATAATACTACGAATGCTGTATACCCGATGGGTGCTACAAAAGACTAATGAAATGAGGTGACAACTGATATTAAACATATTATATTAGACAAAACACACATTTTCAATTACATTAAAGGAATGCAATTTTTTAGATTACAAAAGCATATGGGTAAAAAGTAGGGTGAGATAGTAATTCTCTTTTCATCAGGACTTGGCCAACTAAAGTTAGCTAACGTTAAAATTTTACAGACAGAACAAGCTGCTGCTCAACTCTGAATTCTCAGGGATCCTGATTAAGGTGATTAAAATATTAATAATGTATTTAAAGTAGCCTATAACTTAGGGGTTCTGACTACTGTTTGCTGTCCACTAGTTAGTTAGCTGTTGACCAGTACTCCACTGTTGTGTAGCTACCATATACGGGGATTGAAAATGACAAAACTATGGCCTGGCTCACAGACAGACAGACGTGCATACACATTTACCAGATAACATTTCATTTTGTAGTTTGGTTACCTCATAAAATAAATGCTTTTACAGCTAAAAAAAACAAAACAACAACATTGAGCCTATACTTGATTTTATGGGGGACAATTGGGCGCAGGGAGGGTGTGGGACATTTTATCATACTAAGGGGGTTATTGTTGCAATCCCTGTGTCTGCAGGCTAGACACAGCACCCTCCTCACATATCATGCAACTTTCAAGCTCACACAAACTGATAAGTTAAAGAAAACACTGGAGTAACAGCAGTTGGATGCATGTGGAAATTTATTCCATTCATTTATGTTAAAGTCTTGCCAGGATGGATGGTGGCACAGGGCAGTACTCTGTTAGACGGACTCTCCTGACTCCACAGACTCCACAGTCTCATCTTCCGCATGTAAACACATCAGGACGTCACGAGGGACAACGTAATCGGCCATGTTGGGGAGTGCGTACACCACACAGCAGCTCAGGGCGCTGCGAAAAATCTCCATGTCACAGGCCTCAGACCACTCATCAGTGGTTGCGTCATAGGACTCAACGTTATAGGTGGTGGTGTAGCCATTGAAGCCCCCGACAGCAAAGACCTGATCATCGAGCACTTCGATGCCAAAGTTGCTGCGGGGGGTCAACATGGAGGACACTTCGTGCCAGGTGTTGGTCTGGGGGTTGTAGGCCTCAGCGCTGCGTAGACGGGTGTTGCCATCAAAGCCACCAACCTTTGGAAGGAAAAGTAAAATAAAGTTGAAATGGAGATTGAACAGGTTTCTCAACACCCTTGCAACAAAGAACACCTGCCCTCAATGTTTCTCTGAGTTTAAAAGAAAACAGGTGACCAAATCTCTTTACACGTTACACAGTTTGTGAGTTATGTGAGCGTCAGCAGTGTTTCATGTATTTACTGCATAGACATGGTCTGCGTATGCAATGACGCCAATTCCACTGCGCCGGCAGTTCATCAGGCCGATTATTGTCCACTGGTTGGTCTCTGGGCTGTAACATTCAGCCGTTTGCAGGCACTCATTCCCATTGAAACCGCCACAAATGTAAACCTGGGGAGAACAGGAGGGGCATTAACAGGAGGAGTAATTTAACACTTTTCTTAGCTTCAACTGGTAATAAATAATACAGAAAGTTTTCTACACTATAGCAAGATAATTAGTGAATTACAGCTGAGACCCAGCATCTATTAAAGAATCTAATCTTCTAACTGAAAAATAAATTGGACCGATAAATTAGTTTTTCAATGTTACCTTATTGCCAATAAGATAAGTGTTGGCTGATGAGTAATAATAAGAAATTGCAGTACAGAAATGAAAGATATGTTAGAGGTAATTGACAACCAGTGCCATACATGTAATAAATAGTTCATCCATAAATGTTTAACATGTTGACCTTTCCACACCATCCTCACACAAATGTACTATAGGGTCAGGGTTAGGGTTAGGGGTTAACCCTACTGTCACACACATCTCTCAACACTTAAATGCACACAACATCATAAATTCTTCAGATATAGGTTGCTGAGGACCTTTAGTCTGAGACTATCTCTGGACAAATATTCCATTTACTTCGACACAAATGCAAAAGGTCAAAAACTAATTGTGAAACTCAACTTTTATCTTACAGTTTGGTTCTCTCTCCAGTGTGATCATTACGGTCTTGTTTCAAACAGGTAAAAAGTCAAATCAGCAATGTTCCAGTCACTATACTCTCTGTTACTCTCTGAATTATCCCCACCTTGTTGTGGAGTGTTGTGCAGCTGGCATCGCTCCTGTTCTCTGTCATGGGTGCAATAAGACTCCATTGGTTGGTCTCGGGCTTGTAGCGCTCTGCAGTGTTAAGTCGTATATGCCCATCAAATCCTCCCATGGCATAAATGCACCCGTTCAGCACAGTGACGCTCACATAGCAGCGGCGGTTGTACATAGAGGCCACCTCATGCCAGACGTGTGTGCTCAGGTCAAACCTGCGCACACTGTTAAAATGCTCCACCCTGTCAAACCCACCAATACAGTAAACATTCCCATTAAGGAAAGCTGTGCCGAGATAGGCGCGAGGACGCTCGTGGTCGTTTGTCACATTGATCCAGTAGTCAGCGCGGATATCGTACGCTTCGATGCCGTTAGTCGGATCACCGCCACTCCAGCCTCCAATGGCCAACAGGATGGCATTAGGCAGGCGAGGACGAGAGAGAGGGTTGCAGAGCCCAGCCACAGAGGATGTTGTGTTGCGACATATAGTCTCAATAGCTTCTTTGACCATAAGCTGACACTCAGTGTTGCTATTGACCAGCTCATTGGACATAACGTTAATTCTCATGTAGTCCATACCCGTCAAGGCCAGCCGGACCTACACAGACAAAAACAGGACAGATTTTTTGTATTGAACTGTTGTACTTGAGTCCAGTGTCAAAACCTCTGTTGCCATTTTATAATTATTTTAACGGAGACTGAAATCCACCATTTTATCCTGCCTACCAAAGTCTTGAGTAGGCAGAATGAGTAGGAATTTCTTAAAGAAATACAATGCATAGACTTCAAATACATGTATAGACTACAAAAACAATCCCTCTCAATCATTACTTGACCCACTAAAAGTGTGTGACAGCTAGTGTCTATATCTGCAGAGCCAATGCCCTCTGCCTGTATTTTCTCTTTATTTTGCTGTGTTCAGGATGTTTCTGGGCATCAGCCTGTGGGCACTGAGTGTAAAGTCCCCAGCCAATAATAGTGCACAGGTGGCCTTACAGGATTGATTATTGTTGCAGTCAGGATAACACTATCAGCCAAATGCTGAAGATGTAAATATAAACTAAATGTAGTGACAGAAAGTTATCGTACAGTACCTTAGACAAGAGTACAGTGATGTGTCCTTTTCGTTTTTCAGGCACGTGGGTGATCCAGCGAAGGATGGACTCATACACAGAACTCTCTTTTCTCACATTGAGGTCATCTCTATCAAGGATGTCAGTGAGTTCCTGCACAGAGAGCTGCAGGAACTCTTCAGAGAAAACAACCTCCTCAAAGTGATCAATAATACAGCGGTAGGCCTTGTGCTGCAGTTCGGAGGCAAAGCAAATGTTGGTGAACTGAAAGATACCGATGCAGTTCTTTGGGCAAAGCTGCTCCCCCAGGAAGTCACAGGCAATTTGCACAATGTCGTTTACATTGAGCTGATCGGCTGCAAGCAGCAGCTCCTGTGCGTTGTCCTCTGTCACAGAAACAGAGCCGGTGTATGCAAACTCAATGATGAGCTGCATCATGTCAGGAGATAGGCCGGGTATGTCAAAGACCTTTTTGTCTGGGGTTGACCAGCGTCTGAAGAGAGCTCTGTGGGTCACGATGAACACACAGCACAGTATTGAAAATGAACCAAATTCAGCTTTTTCTTCTCATATTCACACTGAGAACAATACTAAAAACATATTGTAGCACTTTTCAAAACAACAGCTACGTGAAATATGGTTGATACAAAGGGTCTTTCCCAATATACACACATCTTTATATTAGTATGGGTACATTTAGGGTCTTTTCTGACATCTGGAATGAAGTAAAGTATAGCATTGAGTTTTGAATGATAAATGGCAAATTTCACATCATGGAAGTGGATATTTAGTTGTAAACATTAATTTGAGCTGATATCTAAAACTATACTGACTATGTGACAGGAGACCTGCATCATTACTAAACTTAAAATTTTAATTATCCTTTAAAATATGTTCTGTATTTTGATTTAGGTGTCCATTAGCTGTTTAATATCCTGTCTTGTATATGTCAACGTTGTTTTATCACAAATGCTCCATGAAACAATTGAACTCATCACGTATTATGATTGGTCGGTCTCTTAGACTCTCTCATTATTTACTGTTGTCAACTGGCCCATTTGAACACTATAAAAATCAGTTTCCCTGTGAAATCAGATAACTAACTTACAGGAAATACGGGCTGCATTTACAGAGGACGACCCTGTGGATTTGAAATTCGATGTCCTCGACTTTGATGACTGCATCGCAAAATTCTCCCTCGAGACGGAGATCATTAAACACTAAGTTTGACTTGTGTGAAGATTTGCCTAGGTCACTCATCTTGATTTTCTAAATATGAGAGCTTTTTCTCAGTTTTGGGGTTATCTCATGAGTCTAAGCAGGTTTGTTCAGTCAAGAGAGAGAATGTGAACACATTCACACATCATGATGGAGTTCTAAATTCTAGACCTGAGTTTTCATTCTAGAATGGATTATTATTACATCATTATGACTAATAAACTGACTGAACAACATCCAATTCAACCTCAATTTACAAACAAGCATAAACTTTTTATTTCTTGTTATAATTTAGTTTTTATTTACAGTACATCAGTCTGATAGGTACAGTAGATGATGTTGTTGTGGCAAAAACATAAATGTGGCAAAATGTTTTGCATATATGCTAACCCACACTGTAAACAATGATATGATGTTGCTCATGAATGCATACAAAAAGGTATAAGAGTTTGGCAGAAGCTACATAGAATGGTGCACATTATGGTTTTCTTCACTTCACTGATTATCATCTCCCGGGTCCACCGGTAAAATACTCATTTGTAGTAGTCATTTGACTATTATATTAAGCTCCCTGGCCACTTTATTAGGTACACCTATACAATATAATGTAATGCACTACAACATATCTGCCAGATGATTATGTTTAGTTTTTGTTAAAACTTTCAGAGAAGTGTTAATTCAACTACATGTATATCGTCTGTAGTTTGCAGGGCTATCCATGCAGGAAGGCATTCATGTACACGTTGACATTGCCCAAAAATCTGCACTCACTCCCTGGTAAAACAGTAAGCCGCTGCCTTCCTGAGGGCAAACACAGCAGGTAGCCTGAGATCTAATTAGCTAGTTAGCCTTTGGATGACTGAGTAAAGACCCCATCCAAGAGAAATCTAAGCTCAGTTCACGACATTTTACTGTGATAAAGAGGAAATGTGTGCGGCAGTGAACAGCAGGAGACAGCATTGTGTTGATAAATGGCTGCTAAATACAGCAGCTTCTGATTAAACAGTATCCGAGGAGGTGTTCATGAAAACAAAGAGGCCGTGGAGAAGAATGACTGTATGTAACAGATTTCATCAAACTACTTGAACTTATTCACCAGTCATTGTGATTGTTATCAAATCACTGGGCCACTAATCTGTCTCGAAGGCAAAACAACTCAGGAGTGAGATGTCAAAACATTCAGACAAACAGCGTGAGCTAAATATTTACAGGGGAAAGCCCAAAAAGCAAAGAAACTGGAACTATAAACTGGGCTGATAGAGTTGTTCTTCAATAACAATGACTTTCAAAATTAATTTTCCAATTTTGGAATTGGGAAATATATATATATATATATATATATATTTTTTTTTTTTTTTTTACAGCAGCCTATTTGCATTTTGAATTGCTGGAAGATCAATAATGGAGCAACTAGTGTGTGACCAGCTCATTTCAAACTACTAATGTTATTACCAAAGTATTTTGCAGCATGATAGCTATTCACCTGTTGGAGCTCTCAGGTAAGCTGCCTCTCTTTCAGAAATACTAAATAAATAAATAAATGAATATATATACTGTATATATGTACATCCAATAATCCAATCATATATATATATATATATATATATATATATATGATATATTATATATATCATATATATATTATTATATATATATATATATATATATATATATATATATATATATATATATATATATATATACAATTGTCTATATATAGACAATTCTGTACACACATTCATGGTTTCCAGGCGATGAATGCTACTGACTTTGGAGATCCCATGACTTTTCCTCCAGCACCACCAACAGGTTGACGTGTGGTTTGGAATGAAATGTCTTTGCAGCTATTAGATGGATTGGCATGAAATTTGGTAAAGAAATATGTGCTCCCCTCAGGATTAATTGTAATAATTTTATTAAACCCTGACAGTAATTTAACATCTGGGTTGACATTTGTAGTTTTAAATCAAATATCTCATCAATGGTTGGATGAATTTCCATGCATTCTCCCTGGAAAATTATTAAGTTGGGGAAATTCCTTGCGAAAGTATTAAAATGGGGATTGACAGTGGACCACGGCAATAAAAATGAAGGGTATTTTTCAAGATATATGGACTTTTACATGACGTTTTAGAGGTTTTTGTCACCAGATCATTTGAAAGCTCATATTTACAGAGATCAGCTTTCATTTTGTGTCTGAGCTATCTGCCTTTACACTCAGCATCAGTCTGGAAAAATTGTTGCCATAAATTCTAGTCATTGCAATAAAATGTAAAAAGATACTTATTTGTCATTTTGGGTCTCTCTCTGTCTGTCTCTCTCTCTCTCTGTCTCTCGCTCTCTCTCTCTCTCTCTCTCTCTCTCTCTCTCTCTCTCTGGAGAATGTTTCCTTTGTGAGGTTAAGCAAGTATAACCATGATTTACTGGAAATATGACTAAACAATCCTCTGAGCGTCTCTCAGTCATTAAGCCTAAATATGACAGAGTGTTAATACTCAGAAATATTTTAACATTCATGAGGGAGAAACAAAGAAACTGGAGGCACAAAGTGTGAGAAGAACAGAGATATGACCAGACACTAATGAAGATGTATGTTGCCATTACACATTACTGTGTGTGTGTGTGTGTGTGTGTGTGTGTGTGTGTGTGTGTGTGCGCATGCGTGCGTGCGTGCGTGCGTGCGTGCGTGCATGCATGCATGCATGCGTAGAAAGAATGGACTTCATTGGGATCTAAATTGCCTCTTAAATAGCTTGATAAATGCAAGAAAGAAAAAAAATTACATTTGTCAGTTACAATTTATTTAAATAGTAAAACATATATAGCTCTATCATCCATGTCATGTCTGTGAATCTATCTGCCATTACCACATCCTACTGATTCATAAATTATGCCCCGCTGACTTTTCTTCTCACCTTGATGTGTTACATTGTGCAGCAACTGTCTTCCAATTTTCCCCTAGGTCCAATTTCCTGCTGCCTGTCAAAAACATTTGGACAGAGATTAACGAGGAAGCTTTCGTGACCTCGGACCTTTGATCAAAAAGCAGTCTGCAGCGGGACTTGACTCTTAGGCTGTCTGTCTGCAGCAAAGTCAGATTAAAATAGACACACAGTCAAACATGTCGCCACATATTTTTATTGTTGTTTTTTATGGCCTATTTAAATGGAGGATTTCTGTAGCAACTGCTATTCAGCAAAGTCAGAAATCGCAGCAACAGAAAGTTAAAACAAGTTTCTATCAACATTCAGCACACAATTTAGCCAAATTTCCATGTCCATTCCATGAGAAAATGGACATTAATGTGGGTTTCCATCAGATGCTGTTGTAACATGTGAAAATTAAGCAGAGAACCACCCACCAAGAGCCTGGGTCTGTCCGAGGAAGTTTTCCTCACCACTCAAGGTTTCTGCCTAAAAGAGTTTTTCCTCGCCACTATCGCACTAAATGCTTGCTCTTGGGGGAATTACTGGAATTGTTGGGTCTTTGTAAATTATAGAGTGTGGTCTAGACCTACTCTATCCATAAAGTGTCTCGAGATAACTCTTGTTATGATTTGATACTATAAATGAAATTGAATTGAATTGAATTGAACTGAGTTTGATGCATCAACATAAGCACTTTGGGTGCCATTAAACCATTGCAGAAGGAGATGCTGCGACGAGATGACATAAATAAAAGAGCACCAGTTAAACCTCAATTGAATGTGGAAAAAGTGATGGAACTATTACATTTATGTTTCTTTCATGTATTCATTTTACAGATATTACAGTCTTCACACAGTCTCCACGCAGTGAAAGAGCAAAAAAAGTAAGATTGGGGATAGAGGAAGTCAATTTAGAAACAATTTTAGTTTGTTGTTAGTAGAATTTCTCTAAAGGTACAGAATGCAAATAAAAACAATCTTACAAGTTCATTGCATGGCAGACTGTGCGAGATGGGTCCAATAAAGTATCGGTCGCAATCAGGGTCAGACTGTCAAGTTTTGCGAACTGCGAATGGTCTAGTTGCATTTTGGGTAGTCTCACATTCCCAGAACTATCTCCACAGAGCTGCAAAATAAGGTCTGGCTCCTCCACTCATTCATTCCAGGATAGGAGAAGAAAAAAAAAAACGCTCTGCATTGTTTGCATTTCTTTAAACCAATCACAATCGCTCCGATCACAGAGACGGTCTTGTTTTGGTGGAACATTTGCACCCTACAAAAGAAAACGCCACATACAATATTAAATGAAGTTAACTGTAATACAGTAACACGAGCTATTTAAATTAGCTGGATACGTGGTTAAATGTAATTTGCTCTTACCAGTGTATCACTGTGTGCACTTCGTCCATAGCAATCCCCGCCAATCGCTCCCAAAACGTCCCAGTTAGATTGTGAATGCCGTAAACATATTCTTTGTAAATCTTTACAGTCATTCCCCGAAAGAACCAAGCAGGCCTGCCTTGTTGCACGATCCAATTTTTCTTCAAACCATTTTCAGCGTGTAGCTTGCTAGCTTGAAGTTGGTTGTTTCCCAAAGAGAACGGACATAGACAACGTCAACACACATCGTCCAAACATTATCCGGGAAATGAACTGTCGTTGATCCAGACTACATTGTGGGTAATGTAGATTTTGACAAAGCAGAGGAATGTGTGGAATAAAAAAGAGGAAATATCTGGTCCTGCTGCATCAACGTTAATACTTACTTAATACTTGTTGTTTTAAACTGTCCATCATGACTCGGAGGATGTTATAGGAATGCAACGCTAAATCGGTGGAATAGCCTACTCCTTTAAAAAGTTCATTGTGATCTGTTTTTCAGTTTGCAAAAAAATGTGAAAAGCCTGCTAGGTACTTTCATAGACTTGTGTTTCTACCTGCAGGAAGAAAACCATCAGGTCCACATGTAGTTTTCCTGAGGCATAGATATGATCAGTGCCATGTTCAATACACATGATCGCTGTAAACTGGCTTCCAGTTGCACTTTTGTCTTTGAGATCAATGACTAAAACACTAACTGATGTTCTTTTTGTTTATAGAAGAAAATGTTATGTAATGTTGTTACATATTGTTTTTCTGGCTATTTCAGGATATTTCTTTCCAAATCAAGGACAGAGAGAATGAATGTGGATTAAAGGAGAGAGGAGAAACTGTAAGAGGGTGAAAGAGAAAGGATAGTAGGAGGAGAAAGAAGCTCTGCAGCAACTGGAATTGATTTTTTAAGAAAGCAACGGAAAGAACACACACACACACACACCTGTGAAAATACACTTGCACATACACACACTTTGCTGATTCTGCACATGACACACACATACTCTCTCTCTCTCTCTCTCTCTCTCTCTCTCTCTCTCAGACACATACCTCTGCCTCTCCGACTTTCTTTTTAACCTTGCACAAACCCACTCAAATCAGTGGAGAACATTGAACATGTTTCGGTGTTGGGGTTTTCTTCCCATTAGAGCAGCTAAATTAGCTCACTGGTAGACTCTGTTACACTTCAAAAAGCAACACGGGAATGGAAATAATGAAAAATACTTGTGTGTTTGAGTACAATTCATTACAATGATATTGATTTGCTCAGAAGAAAAAGCACTGTGGCTCCTGCGGTCACTGTTTCCTTTGAGACCACGACAGCATTTTGATTTATGATGAGTCAGCAGGAATGTATTTGGCTATGAGCTTAAAAAAAGAATAACTGGCTGTTTGTTTTGTATGTTTAAGCTGTATCTCTGTAAAATTGAGTAAAACATGGATGGGAATCCCATATAATTGCATATAGCTGCAACGTTTTACACCATTTAGGTCAAATATTTCCCTGCACACCAGTCAGCAGCGAGCCAATCTTGAAGCCATGTTGAAATGGTATGAGGCTGAAGACTAAAAAGACTAAACAGTGTGTTCAATGTATTTGCCCTAATGTAAGATGCAAGCATCTGGCTAACTAGCTTACTAGTTACAGTTCAGACCTACTAGTTACTCCAAAGGCCCGGGAACACATAGTTAACAAGTTACACCAGTTTTTAGGTTTACGTTACACAAAAACCTTTTCTTTGATTATGAAAACAGTAATACAGCTGAGTAAAATTCATGTTTTTAAATCACTTTTTAACACATTAGGACTGTCTGTGCAAAGTTTTCTGTAAAGGAATGCACACATGAACTAAATAAACTTAGGAGGAAGCAGAAAAAATCGCCAGCTAACTACCTGGTTGCCAATAATTGTTTTTAATATCTTTAAAGCTATAGTGCATAGTTTCTGTCTCCCCAATGAGGAATTCTAAGTAATGACAACAAAACAGTTGTTACATCCACATGATACAAGCCTTCCGTAATCGCGCATGCGGCCCCACCCCTCCTCCACGTAGTTGCTGGTAGCCAAGGAGGACACATGATGGACTCTT
>NC_050188.1:15666210-15671210 GCF_008315115.2 Sander lucioperca
TGAATTCAGATTCAGTAACTATTCATACCAACCCACTGTTGGGACCGTCCAGGAGTGAGTTAAACATTATCTTGTCAAACAAAGGATTTCCAGCCAACATGTGCTCAGAGACAATGGGCCTGAGACAAAGAAGGCCTACTTGGAAAATTCCGATCCAGGTCTCCTCAGGAAAGATGGTTCATCACCCATTTTCTAACAACGGCCTGCATGCAGACCTTGCAGCCTAAAAGTCGCACCTAGGTGTTACTGCACAAAATGGCCGAAACACCAGGAGGTCCTGCATTCCCATTGGTTCAGAGGTACCATAAAACCAGCATGGAGCCAGGTCTGGTGGCCTGAGCTATAAAACTCCATGTCACCCCCCACTTCTCGTCTTTTGCCCTGTGACTTTGGTCACTACAGCATGACACACAGAAACAAATGCTTTCCACCTCAACTCCAGTTGACGACAGGTCAGCACTACAAGTTTGTGCTAAAACTTCCATTTTTGAAACTAAGTGGACTTAATTTCGGTGCTGGGAGCACCGTGGATCCTCTGAAACCACTCGCCAGTGTTTTCATATCTGCAGGAGAAGGAAACAACGTTTTTCGTCTCAAGTCGACTCTAGCTCCCTTCTTTCTGCCCTTTTTGGAAGGAGAGCTTCCTCTGATCTGCTGACGAGTAGACACGGACCCCCGTTTCTTTCGTGGAAACCTACGGACAAACGGACTGAACACACAGTAAGAAGGCTTACGTCTGGGCAGAGATAAATAGTGTGTTTTATTAATGAGTAATTTGCTATTGCTGCTACTTTGTGTTACCATTAATGTGATCTGATTAATACAGCGCTACTGCTGCGCGTGTAATGTATTAATCTAGGATTGTGACCGCTGAGTCAAATCTATTCTGTGAATGTACTCGGATCACGGTGCATTGTTGATATGTTGTGTTGAATATGTAGCTAGCTTGTTCAGGCTGTAAATGCTACTTTCTGCTTCTCCCACTGCTGAGGAGTTTTAGGTACTGTTAGATCCAAGTATATATATATCTTTCTTTCCTACTTCTCTAACCTTTCTCTCACACACACATATATGAACACATAGCTAGTTACACACACGCGCTAAGGTGAACAGCTGGCCAACAGCGAGTCACATAAACTGCAGAGCGCGCACCGCTCCACAGTTCTGCGCTCCTGTGTGTCTCCCTCTGGTCAGCCACACGTGTGCAGACACGTTAGCTTAGCAGCTAGCCTATTGTTGTTAGCACATAGCTTAGCCTGAATGAGCTAACGGCTAATCTTAGGCCTAGCCTATCAATACCGCCCTCTTGGGGTGAAACAGTTTTGTGCAGCTCACAAGAGTAGCCATTTTTGTAGTCTTTGGCTAGACTACACCTCGTCACCCCCTAATCTTTCACACCCACTCTCTCACACCCACACACACACACACACACACACACACACACACACACACACACACACACACACACACACACACACACACAGAGGGTCTCCCACATGCTGTTTTGTTTTGCTTTGTTTTGTTGTACTTAAAAGAAACGTATATTGGTTTTAATTGATCAAAGGATTATTGATTGGCCATTGATAATTTTGAAGTTAATAAATTCTACTATACGTTAATTAGCAGTTGTTTGTGATTATTTGTGTATTATTGTATTAATTGCTGGTTAAACATAGGTCAGTGCTCGGATTTCACCCTTCCACTGACAAATGAGACTATTCCACAGTTCAATATTGGCCCCTGAAGTTCCAGGGTGGTGCCCCGTTTTGATTGTTTGTTGATTTGATAAAGTTATTAATAACCATATTCATAACTTTATTAATATAGATAAACATCTTTGATAATATGCCAATAATCTGATCTGTACCCCTACGTGTACCCAACACCACTCTCACCCAAAGGCGTACAAATTACACTGCGTACAGTTGATACGCAGAGTGCTCCAATACACCTATGGATATGTTCGGTTATTTGCATGCGGCTCTTGCGACTTGCTCACACAACCATGTTTCACTGGAATTAACAGCAATGGATCCTAACCAAGCCCAAGCTATCTAATAAAAGACAAAAAAACTCAGCACTAGAGGAAAATAAACTGGAAGAAAGAAGACAATTCATAGAGAGAGATTCAGCACTATAGGGAGGGAAAATGGCAACAGTAAATGTATACCAAAGAGATATCATATTTAGGGCAATAAATAAATGGCCTCAGTTAGAAATTAAACAGTCAGATTCATCAGTAAAGCAGAGCCTGAGCATGTGGCACACATTTTTAGTCTCATTCTCTCTAATAATGAGTTGAATTTGCCAATGTTTTCCCTCTGCTAAAAAGGGGAATCCTTCAAAGGTAATTGATAAGTAAAATATATGTAAGTATAAGTATATAACATTTGTGATCAGAGATCATTTGAAAGTTCCTTATTATGGGTCATCAAGCAGGACATTTGTTATGTCTTGGGCTGGTGAGTGAATGAGTCAGCATCTGCCACATTACATCTGCCCCTGACTAATGAATAATGTTAAAAGGAGAAGCCAAAATGTATCCACATATTTAGATGTTACTTCTTACTTAATCAAGTCTGACACTGGCAGAAATGACTTGTCTTTCTTTATGGTATTTGTTAGTTAAGAGAAATTTTAGGTGAGTTTGTTGGCAAATCCTCTTAAGAGAAAGAATCTTCAAAATGTACTTGAAAATGTAATTCATAACAAAAATCCTTGCTTTTTATGTCTAATCTAAATTTACTAACCTCATCGAAGGTCAGACATCTGTGTGTGTGTGTGTGTGTGTGTGTGTGTGTGTGTGTGTGTGTGTTTGTTGTTGTTGTTGCTGTTGTAGTTCTTGTTGTTGTCTTGTTAAGTAGTAGTATTTGTGTACTTGTTTATTTAGGTTCAGGAGCATCTTTTAAAGTCAAATTCAGGGAGAAACATTGTAAATATTGAATCTATGAAACTGTTTTTCTATTTAAAGGAATGTTTTTGGACAGCTGTTAAGCCTACAGCCTCTAATCAAATCATGTTGTTCACAGTTATCGCTCGTCTTTATTGATAATTAATGACATGAAAACCATTAGCCCTTAGACAACATCACAGCACTGGCAGTTATAGTGTATGTCAGAGAGGGAATGGAAGAATAAAAATAAAAACCAAAACAGGTTACTGTAAACAAACATGATCATTCATCATGACATCATTTTTGTCAGTGGTTAGCTGACAACCTTCATAATCATGTATAATGTAATTGAATGCAGCCAATGCTAGTAGCTGTCTGCTATTAGGCTAAATATACACAATATTATAAATATTCAGTTATACTGTAATATCACGTTACACACAAGAACTCTGCTATCCCTGAGTTTAACAATATGATCAAACAACTTGGAAATGAAAATGAAAGTGAAAGTTATTACCTGAAGTGTAACCATCCAACGTCCATTAGAATTGGCTTGAGTTAACCCACCGCACTTTCCATGCATTCCACTGTTAGATATATACACACACACACACACACACACACACACACGCACACAAGCCTGGCTGAGGTGAAAGAGACAACGTGCAACTACGTGCAATGGAATCAGACATAGGGATTGACAAGGTGATAATAAGATTAAGTACTAATTCAAATATGAAAATAATTTGAGACTGATGCACCTGAGAAATAGAAATAATAAAAATGAAATAAAAAAGATAAAAAAATATTTAAAAACTGCAAAACAGATAAAAGACAGTAAAAAAAAGTAACACTTATGTTATCTATCTAACAAAACACATTTAGACTAAATACTAAATACGATGACACCCAGATTTACCTCAGCACCAAATCCCCCCACAATCCTCCCCTCTCCCACATCAACTCCTGTCTGTCAGCTATTAAAACCTGAATGCAACAAAACTTCCTCAAACTCAACAGCGATAAAACAGAATTCCTCCTCATAGGCTCCAAATCCACACTCGGCAAAATCAATAACCCCACTCTCACCATCGACGGTACCATTGTCTCCCCATCTCCCTAGGCCCGCAACCTTGGCGTGATCTTTGATTCCACCCTCTCCCTTGAGCCCCACATCCGCCGTGTCATTAAAACCTCCTTCTTTCACCTCTGCAACATCGCCAAAATCAGACCCTCTCTCACACCCCCCGCTGCTGAAAGACTCATTCACGCCTTCATCTCCTCCCGACTGGACTACTGCAACTCACTTCTCCTTGGCATCAGCTCTACCAACATCAACCGACTCCAACTGGTTCAGAACGCAGCCGCCCGACTCATCAACCGCACCAAATCCTGGCACCACATCACTCCAGTCCTAAAACAACTCCACTGGCTTCCCACCGGATCGCCTACAAAATCCTGGTCCTCACCTACAAAGCCCTCCACCATCTGGCCCCCTCATACCTCACTGACCTCTCCCCCTACCAACCCTCACGGTCCCTCAGATCCACCTCAGCCGGTCTCCTCTCCATCCACAAGTCCAAACTCCGCAGTTTTGGGGACAGAGCCTTCTCCAGGGCAGCCCCCAGGCTCTGGAACTCCCTCCCCCAAGAGATCACCTCTGAGTCCCTCACCATCTTCCAGTCCCGCCTCAAGACCCATCTCTTCACCTCTGCCTATCCGTAGCCCCACGCCCCCCTCCTTTTTCATCTGTGCCTGAATCTTGTTTTTTGTTTTTTGTTTTGTTTTGTTTTGTTTTGCTTCGTTTTTTTTTGTACCCTGCCCTGTAAAACGACTTTGAGTCCATGAAAAGCGCTATACAAATTCCATTTATTAAATACAGTTTCCTTCCCATATATGTACACACACACACAGATGAAAATATATGCATAGTCATGAGTGTTTTTCTGTGACCAGTCATAGAGACAAAGAGCATGTACACTTGCTACAGATGCTGTACACAAAAATAACAGAAGTAACAAACCTATGTTTCACATTTTACAGAGGGAGTGAGTGTTGAGGGATGGGGGAGAGAGAAAGAGACCACCTAGGAAATAATGATGGGGTG